>NW_026526721.1:95170904-95355904 GCF_024362965.1 Panthera pardus | reverse complement strand
TCAGTAACTCCAGTGACCCACGCTGAGCCCAGGGTAAAACTCCAGGTAGCGGGTAAGTCCATCTCCTTTCTGTTGGACACGGGGGCTACATATTCCATCCTGCCGAGCTATTCCGGCCCCACCACGCCGTCCTCCGTTTCGGTCATGGGCATAAGTGGCACCCCCTCCATTCCCCCATGCACACCGGTACTCACCTGCTGCCTGGATGGTTTCCACTTCTCCCACTCCTTCCTAGTCATCCCTTCCTGCCCCGTCCCCCTGTTGGGCCGAGACATCCTCAATAAGTTAGAAGCCTCAGCAACCTCCCTATCCGCCTTACAAAGGCAGATCAACTCCCTAGCACAGGTCACTCTACAAAACCGACAAGCCCTAGATCTCCTGACAGAAAAAGGGGGAACATGCCTGTTCCTGAGGGAAGAATGTTGCTACTACCTCAATGAATCAGGCTTAGTTGAAACCAATATAGAACACCTAAAGGAAATCCACAAAACTCTATCCGCCCGCCCAGGATCCTCAGACCCCCTAACCTCCTGGTGGCAATCACCCCTCCTAACTTGGCTCCTCACCATAGCCAACCCACTAGTTGCTATCTGTATAATACTTATGCTCTTACCTTGTTTTCTCCGTTTCGTACAAAAACAAATTCATGAAGTTTCCCAGGTTGCATTTCACCAGATGGTGGTCCGGCCATATTCCCGCATTCCAACCTCAGACCCCACATACCATGACATCGCCCTTACACCCGCAGGAAGCAGCCAGATCAGATCCGTTGCCCATTATCACCAATAAGAGGTTGGAATGTTAGGATGTCCTTGGAACCACAGTAGAGGGGATGGCCATCTTGCCAGCTCAACCCAATGAAAAGCCCCTAGTAGCGTGCCAGAACGAATTGGAGGTCAACCAATCACCGAGCGACAGCACGACCTGATGCAAAAAAGGCCCACCCGGACCTAAACCCAGAACCACTGCAGCTTAAAAACCCCACCCCACCACACCTGGGTGCGACTTCCCTGACTCCTCTCTCTCTCCCTGAGTCACGGAACCTCGCCTGAGACCTTAGTTCCCAAATAAAGCCTTTGACTGCTAAAATTTTTTAGCCTCTGACTCCTATCTTTACCCTGACTTACGCCTGACCCTAACAGAGCCTACTTCAGATTCTGTGTCTCCACCTCTCTCTGCCCCTCCCATACTCATGCTCTGTCTCTGTCTCTCAGTAATAAATAAACATTAAAAAAAAATATTTTTTAAAGCTGGAGAAATGAGGTAGATGCCGCAGCGAGAACTGGCAGTATAAGTGGGTTACAGAATAAAACCATGGCAACTCCAGATTGAAATGGATCTGAGGCTTGAATCCCATTTTTAACATTGGAGTGAAGCTTCGCTATGCACCAAGTTAGGTATATTCAGAGGTACATAGGGTTCAGAAGTAAAAGCCTACACTCTATTTTTAAGAAGATCATAGACTTAAGCAGGACTAGTAGGATGCAATCCAAATAAAATGTCCGAATATAAAAATCCATTGACAATGGCTTAACTAAATAGGGTATATTCCTCCCAAAGTTAGATCCAGAGGTGGGCAGTTCAGAGTCATCAGGCTGCAGCTCCAAATATCTTTCTGCTCCACTATCACTCACATATGGCTTGTCACTCAAGGCTGCCAGGTAGCTACTCTACTTCCAGACTCATGCCTCCTGCCAGCAAAGAAGGAAGAGAAAGAATAGAGGAGGGAAAGAACATTGCCTGAATCAGGAAACCAAAGTCTTTCTCAGAAATCTCTAGTAGACATTCTTTTATGTCTCCTGGTCAAAACTGTTCAGTGAGGCTGCCCATATTGCAAAGGATTCTGGAAAGACAAGAATTTAAGCTAAGTATATTGCCACTCCAAACAAAGTAGGAATTCTGTTACAAGAAAAAAGGGAGAATGGAGATTAATTGGCAATGAGTAGTGTCTAACAATAGGCTAACAATTACATTGACAATTCTGTCACATGCTTTGCACACAACACATTTTTGCAGAACACAGGACTGTCTATAAGGGGGAGATGTTATGGAGAGCTCTACTGGGGAAGTAACACTTGCACTAAGTTTCAAAGAAAGAATAAAATTGTCAGAGTAGACCAAAGGACGGACTACCTTAGGAAAGGGACTAAGGGGGTTAAGTGGGCATTGAAAAATGATTGTCCATCAGAACATTTTCACTTGCAACTTGGACCAAAAAGTACTGAGGCAAGGTTTCAGGTACGGCTAGCTCCAACAACTCAAATGATGTCACCAAAACTCATTATCTTTCTCTTTCTTCTCTTTGATTCTACAGTAGTCAGTAAGCAGCCCTGAACTTATATCTCATTCTATAAGCAGCCCCACAAGTTTCCATAAAGTTCTGAGTATGCATCTCATTGGAAGAACTTGGAACACGTGCCCATCACTCAGACCTATCAGTGTGGACAGGCAAATGGGATTTGCTGACCTGGCCAGGCTGTGTTCCATGCCCACCTCTGGAGTCCCACCCAAACTACTTGAACTAAGAGTGAGAAAGGAGTTTCTCCAAAGGAAAACTGGGAATAAATAAAGCAGGCCAATGTGGCAAATATCTTTACAGAGACCAAATTATTTTAAGGGTATGTAGAAGGTGTAATGCACAAGACATGGAGGAACATGGGGGATGCTTTTTTTTTTTATTTTACTTTTATTTTTTAAAAACTTTTTTTTAATGTTTATTTATTTTTGAGACAGAGACAGAGCATGAACGGGGGAGGGTCAGAGAGAGGGAGACACAGAATCCGAAGCAGACTGCAGGCTCCGAGCTGTCAGCACAGAGCCGGATGCGGGGCTCGAACTCACGGACCGTGAGATCATGACCTGAGCTGAGGTCAGACGCTCAACCGACTGAGCCACCCTGACGCCCCTTTTTTATTGTTTTTAGTTTACATCCAAATTAGTTAGCATATAGTGCAACAATGATTTCAGGAGTAGATTCCTTAATGCCCCTTACCCATTTAGCCCATCCCCCCTCCCACAACCCCTCCAGCCACCCTCAGTTTGTTCTCCATGTTTATGAGTCTCTTCTGTTTTGTCCCCCTCCCTGTTTTTATATTTTTGTTTCCCTTCCCTTATGTTCACCTGTTTTGTCTCTTAAAGTCCTCATATGAGTGAAGTCATAGGATATTTGTCTTTCTCTGACTAACTTCACCTAGCATAACACCTTTTCGTTCCATCCACGTAGTTGTGGGGGATGCTTTTGGTGAGGGGCAGGGAAGATTCTGAAATGACCCTGGAATTGAGGCTTTGGGTATCTGGGTATGATGTTGGCACTAAGCAAGCCGGTCACTATACACAGATATCCAGATTGGGGATGAGAGGGGGACTGAAGTGGTGGCAGTCAATAATGATAACAATAATTTCATTATTTATTTATAATATTATGCATTTAATAATATAACATTATTTGTTTATGTTTACAATAGTAATTATAAATAAGTACACTCCCTGGCAAGCCAAGGGAAAGGAAACAGCAGAGAGCCGGAAAACATTTTTTTTTAATGTTCTCCAAATTTGTATTAAATTCTAGTTAGTTAACTTACAATGCAATATTGGTTTCAGGAGTAGAATTCAGTGGTTCATCATTTGCATATAACAACCAGTGCTCAACACAACAAGTGTCCTCCTTAGTACTTAACAACCATCTAGCCCATCCCCCCCAACCACCTCCCTCCATCAACCCTGTTTGCTCTCTATCGTTGAGAGTCTCATATAGTTTGTTTCCCTCTCTTTTTTCCCCTCCCATATGTTCATCTGTTTTGATTCTTAAATTCCTTGTATGAGTGAAATCATATGGTGTTTGTCTTTCTCTGCCTGACTTACTTCACTTAGCATAATACACTCTAGACCCATCCACGTTGTTGCAGATTTCATTCTTTTTGATGGCTGAGTAACATTCCATTACATATATGCACCACATCTTCTTTATCCATTCATCAGTCAATGGACGTTTGGACTCTTTCCATAGTTTGGCTATTGTTGATAAGACGAGGAGGAAAATATTTAGATTTAACACTTAGAACAGATCACTGCAAGAGACTCTTGTGAGGAGCACCGGGTGTTGTGCATAAGTGATGAATCACGGAATTCTACTCCTGCAACCAACATTGCATTGTATGTTAACTAACTAGAATTTAAATAAAAATTTGAAGAAGAAAAAAAAAAAAGAATAGATCATTGCATTGGAGATACTGATATTTAAAATCTTCAGGCCTATCTTTGCTTACATTTAAAAATGTATTGATTATAATATGCAAAGAATTCTGCTTTTGAAATTTTTTCAAATACATCCAGCACAGCTTGTCTCTATTATACTTTTATTTCTTTAATGTCTCCTTTCCTCTTTCTCTCAGATAATCAGTGTCTTCAAAACACCAAAACCGGGGGTTAAATTGCAATAGTTTGAAATGAACTATGATTGGAACCTGCAGCTATAATGAAAACCAACATCTAAATTTTCGAACCTACATGAAGCCAATAAGCTGTCCCTAAGTCAAGTTTAATTAATGTGCAGCATTTGTCTACTCCGAAAGCGTATGAATAAATCTTCAAGGTCAAATTAGCATTTTAAAATATGAGTTGGCCAATACATATGAGTTAGCATACAAGCAGATTAAGATAGCATTTCTATTTTAAATCAACATAAAGATTTACAAACTTTAAACAAGATTTCTCATACACAAATTTGCTCTTTCTTTTTTCTATGACCATTACCACAGAGATTTAGTGATTTGGTTTCAAAAGAACAAAAACAATTTTTTAATACCTTTTAAATTACATTAGTTGTATTAATCCTTTAAACTGGAAAGAACTTTATTCGGAATGCATCTCTGAAGGTATACGTGGCTGTCAGCAGTTCAATAATACTACCATGACATACTGATAAAAATATTACTCAAAATGAATAAGAAATTCCACACTTTTTTTTTATTAAAGTATAGCTGACATACAATGTTACATTGGTTTAATGTGTACAACATAGTGATTCAACAGCTCTATCCATTACCCAATGCTCACCAGATAAGTGTAATTACCACCTGTCACCATACAAAGTTATTAAGTTTTATTAAATTTATTACAATTATTTATTTATTTTATTAAATTTACAAAGTTACTAAATTTTGTATGCATGTTAACAACACAAATTATAACAAAAGAAGACATAACACACATGATCTTTAAAAACATTGTTAGATGTCTAGTCAACAACCATTCTTCCTCTCTCTTTTCTTATAGAACCTTGGTTGCTTACAGATATGTGCTTCCCTTCCTAGGCCTTCTGCATCAGGGAAGGTTGGCCCTGGCCCAGTCCAGAGGATGAATCCTGATTGGTCTAAGACTATCACCATGGTCCCAATCTCCTCTGACCCAGGTACATGTTTATATGTTTTGAGGGGAAGTTTGCTGGGAAGCAACTGGAAAGAATTTCCTCACTCTGTAAAAAGAGGCACGAGAGAGACCATCTATTATCTCTTATAATCACCTTGCCACCAGGAGGTGAACTAGCCTGAAGATAGTGAACATACTGAGAGGGGCTTGGCAGAAAGATGGAAAGAACCCGGGTCCTCAGTGATGTTAAGCCACTGAATAAATCAATTCTGAAGTCATCGTATTAAGGAACTTTTACGTAAGATAATAACATCTCCTTTTTTTTTCCTTTTAACAATTGTGAAGTGGATTTTCTGTTACCAGCTGCCATAGGATCTTGATACATATTTTTTTTAACTTTTTTTTAGTGTTTTATTTATTTTTGAGAGAGTGAAGTGGGGGACGGGCGGAGAGAGGGGGACAGAGGATTTGAAGTGGGCTCTGTGTTAACAGCAGCGAGCTTGATGTGGGGCTTGAATTCACGAACCTCGAGATCATGACCTGAGCCGAAGTCAGACACCGAACCGACTGAGCCAGGGGCCCCTATTGTTTTTTTTTAACCATTAAAACTATGAAACTATTAAAATGTTGAGAGGTTAAGGAAAATAAGAGCAAGAAAGTGACAAGATAAAAAACAGCAAAACACAATTTATGTCTAGGAATTTGCATTCTTCATAAACACTCACATCCCATGCAGAGAGATATATTAATAATCAGGGTTGTTCACCGCAAGAGTGTTTGTACTAGCAAAAAAGTGAAAACATAAGTGTCCTTGAATAGGAGAGTGGCGCAACTGTTTACGGTAAAACATACCATTAACCCCCCGTTCTACTCTACCACCCCTCCGTGGACCCGACCTCCTGTTAGCATAGATTGCTGTCTAAGCACTAGCTGCCACAAATGCCACAATACTGAGCCAAATTACACAAATCACCAGGACAGCCACCATCTTCTAGCCCAAGGTTCATTCCTGGCAGTGACCTCAATCACGATAACCGAGTAGCCGTGGTACTGTATGGTTTATTATCTTCACTGATGTTGAACAAAAAAGTCTGTTCCAAAACATGCTCTCGGCACTCCTAAAAAGACCTCAGACACGCAGGCTCAATTTCACCTTTTCATACATCCTCCAACTTCTTTCCTGTTTTACCCATCTTCTGTCTCAGCACAAATCCCTTCCCACCAAGACTCCACCCTAGACTTTTTCTCCAATTAAAGCTAGCTGTAACAAGTGCATGCGGGACCTAAGAGACCTGTGTACTTTGTTTTTATGGGATTGTTCTCATTATAATAGTATCAGCTGGGCACCAGTTACCAGCATAACCAGTAATGATGCATGCACAGTTTGCTATTACCAAAATCGTAACTCTGTTTAGTCAAACTCTTATTTTTGTAAGCATTCTGAAGTTCCCTTCTCCCTGTTTCTCTGTTTTGTCACAGGCTTCTGATGACTTTGCATGTTCTCCTGATTTCACTAACTTCACACGTTATATTGCTCATAATATGTCAGTTAGAGTAGACTGATCAACATGACAGACTAAAGTCCACAATGGCTCCAACAATAGAATATTTGTTCTTGCTCTGTCTTGGTGGGGAACTTAGGCCAGTGCATTAGCTCTCCTCCACATGATAATTCAGAGACCCAAGCTTCATCCATATCATGGAATTCTACTGCCATTTTTTAGTGCCTAATCTGCATCCAGCCTGAGGAAAAAGAAAACAGAAGGAGGAGAACGCATGGGACGTTTTTACTGGTCAATGATATCCCTTCTGAAAGCTGGCTACACTCCATAGATCAAATTTTAGATCAACTTCTTGGTTTTTTTAGATATAGAACACCAAATTGGTTGTTGCAAATCAAGTGTTTGCATCATTATGTTTGCTGTTCCACATCTAACCAGGAGAAGTGATGATCTATCTAGAATCGCCTCCTAAACTGAGTTTAGTGCGGACTTGTTAATGTGTTTAAGAACACAAAACTTCTCAGGGTACATATTCAGAGCTCTTAACATAGCTGGAGACTAATTCATTAAATAATTGAACTGTGGGTGGATGACATTTTATTTAGATACCCTCCAGCTTACACAAAATGAATAAATAGAGCCATATATTTACTAACCTAAAATAATTAGCCTGCTCGTTTTCTTTTGGGGGATTAAAAAGTGTTTCGCAGTTTTGATATTTACTAGTTTAATATCCCTGTGGAACCATATAATTATAGAAGGCTAATCTTCCCCTGCAATATTCTCTCCTGATTAAAAAATAAATAAATCTCCTGATTTAAAAAAAACAAAAACGTTCTATTCTTTTTTTTTTTAATGTTTTATTTATTTTTGAGACAGAAAGTGACAGAGCATGAGCAGGGGAGGGGCAGAGAGAGAGGGAGACACAGAATCTGAAGCAGGGTCCAGGCTCTGAGCTGTCAGCACAGGGCCTGATGCGGGGCTTGAACTCACAAACCACGAGATCATGACCTGAGCTGAAGTCAGATGCTTAACCGACTGAGCCACCCAGGTGCCCCCAGAACATTCTATTCTTAAATGGAGGATTCAATCATCTCCTCTAAGCTGACTTGTTGAATAAGGCCACAGAGTCAATCTGTGTGAATCACCCAGTTTGCATATTGCCCAAAGATAAATTCTTTTCAACAGGGAAACCTGTCCAGTCAGCAATCTCAAAAATATGTGGGTCTTAGGAGCAAGTAAATGAGAAGATGTTCATGGCTTAGTTCCACATGTAACCACTCACAGAAAAGCAAATTTTAAAAAATGTCTTTCCGGCAGTCCCTGGCAACATCTTTGGATACAGAAGGTGGTGTTTAAAACATGGCTGTAAAAATCAATAAGTCAGCAACAATTAGTTGGGCCTAAATCATTGTACCTTAAAAAGAAGGATAATAGAGGGTGTTGCCATAGGAAAACCAGCTGGCTGGTTACCTGACAGGCGGGCATTATCTTGGTGACATCATAGGAGTCAAAGATATGCATGGACTTTGGCTTTACAGATTCAAAAATTTTATCTTCATAGTGCACCAGAGTTATCAGACTCAGGGACACAACTTCATGACAACCAAACGCACAGGAGACGGCTATGTAAATCATAATGTAATTTATTCATTTAAATAAGAAATATGACCATCTCACACAAAGGAATGCCCATTTTGTCATAGCTTGTACTTTCCCTGTAGGCAGTTACTATTTAAATCATATTATAACCAGAAGGTAGCTTGGTGAGCAGTGAGAAATTTCAAGGGAGTTATTTTATGATTCAAATGTTTGATAGCACTGGATGATGATAGTCCAATTCAGTCATTTCTTATTTCTATTTTTGTTTTGTCAGCAGTAGGGCACATTTTCAGGATTAAGTCTTGCAAGGAACACATACATAGGTACATAGGTACATAGATACCTCTGCTCCTCTCTCACTGTTCAGACTGAAACTCTGGTAGTATACCCAGAGCCGCACATGCTCAGCATCTCTATAGTCTGGAAGGAGCCAGACAGAGGAGCCAGAAGAAGCCGTCCAAGGAGGAGCTGGCATATGCAGAGATACAGAAGCATGAAGAACATGGCACATTCTGAGAACTACAAATGGTCCAATAAGAATGAAATGCAGGAGGGGCGCCTGGGTGTCTGGTTAGCTGAGCTTCCAACTTCAGCTCAGGTCATGATCTCACAGTTCGTGGGTTTGAGCCCCACATTGGACATTCTGCTATCAGCACGGAGCCTGCTTCAGATCCTCTGTCCCCCTCTCTGCCCCTCCCCCCCCCACCCCCGTCAAAAATAGATAAACATTTTAAAATTTTTAAAAAAAGAATGGAATACAGTAAAACCTGGTTCGCAAGCATAATTCATTCTGGAAACATGCTTGTAATCCAAAGCACTTATATATCAAGCGAATTTCAAGAACGATTAGCTCAGTTGGGATCATGTGACATTTGACATCAGGCACTACTCATATTACAAGACATCACTTGTTTATCAAGTTAAAATGTATTAGAAATGTTTGCTCACCTTGCGGAACCTCGCAGAACAAGTTACTCACAATTCAAGGTTTTATTGTATTGTATTTGTGAGGGGATAGAGAGAGGAGGTAGTAAGAGATAAGGCTGGAAGAAGTAAGCAAGAGACAAATGATGAAGAAAAGGTCTTGACACTTTGTTAAATTATTTGGGTCTTATATAAGAAGCTACGGAAAGACTTATAAGAATTTTCAGTGGGGCCATGACACGATCACATTGCAATCTAAAAAAAAATCACTGTGGCTGAAAAATAGAAAAGTGAGTTAGTGGAGGGGTACAATATATGCAAGGAAGACAGTTAGGAAGCCTGTGTCACCTGTCATCAGTGTCTCACCCTCAGGACTTTACTGTACGACACCAATCCCCTAACTCCCAGCACTTGCACTGTGGTACACGGGAGCTTTCTTTTGCTGCTTGAGCTTACTTTGTTGCCTGTGTCAGGCTTGAAGTGTCAGAGAATTCATGCTCCAGCCACACCCTCAGTCAGCGCCCAGCTCTGGGGTGTGTGCTATGATCCATGGGATTAAGCTCCAGTTGCCCACAGCAGAAGCAGGCTTGGTAACAGGCCTCCTGGCTGCTTTCTCTTCCTTGTCTCACTTCCCCTACCCTGCATACTTCACTTCCCAAATAAGTTACTTGTACTCAAATATTTATTTCAGGATCTGCTTCTAGGGGAACTCAAACTAAGATAAGGCCACTGTAGGTGAAGGATAACAGGGGCCTGATTCAAGCAGGGAACCCTGAGCTGGAGACCAAGGAAGCTGGAGTTGCATTCAAAAGACGTTAAAGCTAAATAAGCAAAATACCAGGGGATTCCAGGATGGCCTCCAGGTTTCTGGTTTGGGAAACTAAGGAATGGCAATGCTGTTCACTAAGATGAGGGACAAAGGAGGGGAAGGAGGATTTGGGGGGAAGATGACAGGCTCAGAACTGAATATGCTCAGTCTGAGACACGTGAGGAACAGCCAAGTGGAGTTGAGAAGTAGGATGGTGTCTATACCAGCTGGGGGTCGGAAGACTGGCCCGAGCTGGACATATATACCAGGGAGAGTAGCTTTTATCATGTTTGTGCTCACTGTCTGAAACTCCTCCGTATTTGGGGAAAATACCAAATGAATGGGAGGCAGGGCCCCTCCTCCCATCAGAGTAATAAGCAACGAAGCCGACTGCCTTTCCCTGCTCTTTAGCCCCAAGGCACGGTCATGTGATCTAGGCTTGGCCAATCAGATGCCCCACCAAGGATTATTCCGAATGGATGGGATAATCCACAGAGGCAAATATGGCCTGACTTTTCAGGGTGATTGTGGCAGAATTGAGAGTCCAGTGTTTCTGGGGGTGATGGCAACAGCAGTGAGGCCCTCACGTCTATACTTTCCACCAGGTCGATTTTAGGGGAGGGAGCCAGAGAATCCATGCAAGTTTACCATCACGGTAGGAACTGCAACTTAAATTCCATCTTTGGTTTTGAAAAAGGATCAATGTTCTGTTTCTTAAGCTGGGAGGTAGACACATGAGTGTTTATTTTTTTGTTTGTCTTATTTTAAGCAATCCTGATGCATTTTAAACACTCTTTTGTATGTATATGTTACAATGAAATTTTCAAACAGGAAAACGTGTTTTTTGAACAGAAATGACAAAGTAGAAATTATGTTCAAGGGTGAAAAAGATATAATGTGTGGATTTGCTTTTTTAAAAAGGGTAAAGTGAAGAAGATTCATAATTGTTAAAGCTGAGAGATGGGTACGGTGGCCTTTGGGATATTCTCTTTATATTTTTTGTGTGTTTGAAATTTTCCCTAATTATAAAAATTGGAGGAAGAAGCGTATCCAGGGCTCATGGAAACACTGATGGAGAACAAACTCATAGGAATAACCCAGAGAAAACCCAGTGCCTCACACATTAAATGTGAGCAATGTTCATTTGTTGATTGATCTCGATCTAGAAACATGGTAATTGACTGGAAACAGGACTACACTCTGTTTAATCAGAAAACTAAAGCTTTAGGAATATCTGAAAACTTGAGTCACCAACAGTCCCTAGTTTGTTTTCTAGAACTTCAAACTCCTCTGATCGCAGATTCCTCACTCACCCGTGTGCCACCAGAGGCTTACAGACATCTTCCTCTGCTTCTTCTCCTGTTGTAACTCTTGATATGATTAATTCTACTTTTCTTCTCCTAAAGCTGAGGAAAGGTTTCCCCCAAAATGGATTTCTGCTCTTACTGCCAATCGGAGATGGCCAGGATCTTAAGATGCCGCTTTATTGGCTTGCTCTTTAAGTTTTACAGAACCTTTTGCTCCACCTACCCCCAACCTCCACCCCTAAGAAGAGAACATGGAATCCGTTTCCCAAGGGCTGGCTGGAAGGCATTTGGGTGATACCATCCTGGACCATTAAAAAGCACCAGCTCCCAGGAGCAGAATGAAATCTCTGCTTTTCCAGGATTCCTCCCCTCCTATTCAGTCTCAAACGTCTGGGACATACAGTATTATCCAGTTTTATTCACCATTTTATCCCAGTGTCCTATAGGAATTTGATCAAAAGAGAATCCCAGAATGTAAACCGGCCACACCTGCAAGTTTTATTACAAGTGTGTTGTTTGTTTGTTCGATTCGGATGGGGAAAGGATGGCGGAAAATCAAGAGCTATGGGAAGACTGTCCTCACAGCTCACTCCTCTGCTGTGGGCTGCTTTCCAATTGGTGCAACAGGAGATCTGGGGCCTGTGTTTGCTTTTCTTGGCACTCACAGAGGTGGTGTCTGTAGCTGAAGACACTGGGGCTGTTGCCAGAGGCCCTGCTGGAGCTGAAACTGTGTGATTCCAGGTTCCAAGATCTCATCTGCTCGCAGCAATGGGGAACATTTTGATCTTGGCGAACGCTCTCATGCCGGCACTCCATGTCCCCCTGACTCTTCTCCCTGCTTCTCTGACCCCAAGCAGAGCAACTGAGTGACCTCTGGACACACACAGCTCTTCGGCACCACTGTCTCCGGAATTCCCCGCATCTCCCTGGGGAACTCACCACAGTGGACACAAACAAGATTACAAACTGCTAGTGACCTGGCAGCACATTAACCACAGGCCCCTTGAGGAGAAAAGGAGAGAGAGCCTCCTTCCCTGGTAGCTGGCTCCACAGCCCCAAAAACTGCAGAGATGGATGCCCTATATAGCGGGCTGCCTTCAGACACTGAATGTTGGTGCCGTGCAAGCTTCCACAGCCTGAACAAAGTGAGAAAAACAAAATGCATTCCCTTGAAATGGGAGGTGTGATCCCCCTCCTTTCTGGGCTATTGCTGGTCACTAACATCAGAATGACCAAGGATTATTGGATTATTGGTGGTATTCCCCACCAGTGTGTGAGCCAGGACCCCGGCTGGCGTTTTGACCTCTCCAGAAGTCTGGATGTGGTCAGGCTGTAAAGTCTTCCAATGCTCAGGCCCTTCGTTTATCACCCCACCTGTACCTCCCTTTTGCATGACCCTCCAGCTCACTTCCTGCAACTGTCACCCCTTCCCTCATACCGCAGTAGCCGCCCCCCCACGCTCTCACACCCGCATACCTCTGTTCCACCCATGCCTGTTCTCTAAGGCACGCACCGGTCAGCTCCTCCCTCATCCCAAGCTGCTCTGAGCCCGTGTTTCTCAACTTCCAGTCCACAGACAGGACAAAATCAAATCACATAAATTCACTCTCTTTCCCAGTGGTCATCTCTTCGGGAACAACATTTCCAGCTCTTTTATCCCAATCCCTCAGCCTTTTTCCTAGATACAAAACAGATCATTTAGAGGTTTTGCTCAAGAGTGTGATTTTAGTTGAGAAACGGTCTCCATTCGTCTGATAGAAGTTTTTAAAGTAATTATTATTGAGCTTTACTATGTACTGGGTGTCTGATAAGTTTTATAATATTCGATCCTTACAGCCATCCTTTTGCAGACAAAGAAATTGTGGTCCAGAGGGATTTAGTTGCCAAAGGTGATACAACTATTAAATGGAAGAGCCAGAATATAAACTATGCATTCTTTTTTTTTTTTTTTTTAACATTATTTATTTTTGAGACAGAGAGAGAGACAGCATGAACAGGGAAGGGTCAGAGAGAGAGGGAGACACAGAATCCGAAACAGGCTCCAGGCTCCGAGTGGTCAGCACAGAGCCCGACGCGGGGCTCGAACTCACGGACCGCGAGATCATGACCTGAGCCGAAGTCGGCCGCCCAACCAACTGAGCCACCCAGGCGCCCCTAAACTTATGCATTCTAAGCCCAGAACCCATGCTTTCAATCACCCCGCATATCGCTTCCCAACTCCTAGCAGCACCCCTCTTTTAAAATTTCCCACCCTCTCTTTACACTATCCCTTGCCCAGATCACTATTATTTACCAACTTCAAGGAAAGTTTGCCACCTTGCTCCATGATATTAACCAAAAGCTGCCCCTCCACTGTTTCTCTGCCATCCCTCTGGGGCTCCTCCCACCTTAACTGCTCTGAAAACTCCTAATGCCCTGTGTCTGTTAGGATACTTTGGGCTGTAAGAATCTAAACTCCAATTTAGGCTGGCTTAACTGATAAGGATATTGATCTTATATAATAGGAATGGATAAGGTTGAATCACATGATTGAGCACTTGGCAATGCCATCAAGGATCCAAGGATCAAGGCTCTCCCCACTCTGTAAACTTGATCCAAAGGCTGGCCCCCCTCAAGAGTTTACAGTGGCTGCTAGGAGGCCTGGCACCACATGCTCCCTTGCTGTTGTCCCAGTTCAGGTGAGGGGTGGGGGTGGGAACTCTCTTCCCATCACGTCTGAGTGGACCAGTTTAGGTCATATGCCCACTCCACTAACAAGGGAAGGCTCCAAGTGATTGGTTTAAACCCAAATTCCTGAACCAATCTTTGGCTAAGAGGATGGGATTAGCATGATTGGTTTAGATTTTCAGAACCTGAGAGGAAATCACTTTGCCCTGCCCGGGTAGAGGGAGGACATCTATCCTGGCTCCGCTGAGAAGGGAAATGGCTGCTACAACCATTGCTCTCGCAGTGTGTCCATCAGGGTCACTGCGTATAGTTTTGCATTGTTTTTCATTGTCCAAGGTGCCTAGATGAACGAGGGTTGATTGCTCACCCAGCTATGTGCCCTAGTCTGCCTCCCCTTGCCTCCAAATACAATCAGAGTCTCCTCTTATGTTCACCAAGCCATGTAGCCACGGGGCTGTAAACTCCTAGAGGAGGCGCCTTTTTCTAATTTGCACGGAGGTACCTGTGGTTGGCATGCTCAGATTCCCCGTCAAGAAAGGACTAGCTGTCCAGCTGTGAGGAGTGCAATTAGCTGACAGCCTCCAGCTGTTCGCTCCTTCAGAGGCTGCCTAGCTTTCAAGGGGAGTTCATGTTCTTTTCGGCCTGGCCACAAGTCTGCATTGTGGTCTGATGGCTACCCCTGGCCAATCCTACTTCTCACCCTTCTCCATTCACTGGTGTTAACGTCTCAATAAGCCTTTAGCCTCACTCCGTTTCAGGACCTGCTCCCCAAAGAGCCCAATCTGCAGCAGTACCCTGATAACTAGCTGTGACTCTACCTACAACTTCTATTTCTGCCCACATAACTTGCATCTCCAGAAAACATGTTCTTCAACCTCTATATTCCACTCCTCCTGCTAAAACTGCTTTTTATTTGCCTCCTGACCTTCAGTCCTTGTGCCTCCCCCATTCTTAGTCCACCAGCTACCATCTAGTTTCCTTGTCATGCCTCAGCCTGGACCCCATCTCAACCATGACTTTGCTAGCACCTGATTTCTCCACCCTTAGGCCAATCCCCAGCTCTGGGAAAGCTACAGTAAAATGTCCTTCCTTCCCTCCTGCTATGAGTCTACTGAAAACTGGGTTTAATGACTTAATGACAAATCCACGCTATCTAACTTTAATTGGGCCCTCAGGGCTGCTCAGTGATTATTTTACTAATCTCTGTAGACTCCCACTGCATTGATGCCAAATGTTTTCCTCTCCTTGTTTCCTAATATCCCTTCCTTTTAATTTCTCCTCACACCCTGAGGATGAATTGTTGACCTTCTTTTCATGTTGATCAGGTTTGTAGCCCCTAAACTTCCCCCTTAGAGCTGACAGCTGACATCTGTTGTTTTTACCTACTCAGATCCATTATACCTCAATTTTCTTTGGAGGAATGGCCCCTCTTCCACCTCCAGTCTATGCAGCTCCAGTGGACTGGCTCCCATCTCCAAAGCTGGGTATGTGACTCAGGCTGGCCAGTGCACAGTAAACAAATCAGGCATGGGCTTATGAACCAAGCCAAAGCAAGGAAAGCCTTGTCAGAATTATTTGGGGGAAGGGGGTGGGGTGCTATAAACTTTCTTTGGGGATTGCTAATCTGTAAAGAAAAAAGCCTGGTGCTGTAAGACTCCATCTTGCCCTTCAAGGGAAGAGCCTGCCTAAGAAAAAGCCGGAGGAAAACATATCTGGTCCTGGTGGCATCCTAGAGCTCCTGGATCCACCTATCTTGAAGCCATCATACCACAGGACTTTTCAATTCCATAATCCAATAAATTCTTTTTTTTCTTTTAGCCAGTTGGAAACATGTCTCTTATACTTGCAACCAAAGGTCCTGATCTATAACCTCCTCTGAATCTCCAAATGTGTGAATATCTCTCCCTGTTTTTGACTTGTTCTCATCTGTTTCTGACAGAGGTACCATTCTTGTTTGTGTATTTTGTCTTCCGGCTATGCCTTATTTTCTTTTTTTTTTTTCCTCGATTTTTTATTTAAATTCTAGCTAGTTAACATATAGAGTAATATTGGTTTCAGGAATAGAATTTAGTGATTCATCACTTACATATAACGTCCAGTGCTTATAACAAGTGTCCTCCTTAATACCCATCATCCATTTAGCCGACCCCCCACCCATCTCCCCTCCCAAATCTCAGTTTGTTCTCTATAGTTAAGAGTCTCATTATGGTTTCCTTCTCTTTTTCCACCCTTCCTATATGTTTTGTTTCCTAAATTCCACTTATGAGTGAAATCATGTATTTGTCCTTCTCTGTCTTATTTTGCTTAGCATAATATACTCTAGCTCCATCCATGTCATTGCAAATGGCAAGATTTCATTCTTTTTGATCACCGAGTAATATTCCATTGTGTGTATGTACACCACATCTTCTTTATCCATTCATCAGTTGATGGACATTTGGGCTCTTTCCGTAGTTTGGCTATTGTTGATAATGCTGCTATAAACATTGGTGTGCATGTACCCCTTTGAATCTGTATTTTTGTATCCTTTGGGTAAATACCTAGTAGTGTATTTGTTGGGTCATAGGGTAGTTCGAATTTTAACTTTTTGAGGAACCTCCATACTGTTTTCCAGGTTGGCTGCACCAGTTTGCATTCCCACCAACAGTGTAAGAAGGTTCCCCTTTCTCCACATCCTCTCCAACATCTGTTGTTTCCTGTGTTATTAATGTTAGCCATTCAGACAGGTGTGTGGTGGTATCTCATCATGGTTTTGATTTGTATTTCCCTGAAGATGAGTGATGTCAACCATCTTTTCATATGTCTGTTAGCTACCTGGATGTCTTCTTTGGAAAAATGTCTATTCATGTCTTCTGCCCATTTCTTAATGTTTATTTATTTTTGAGAAAGAGAGAGAGAGAGACAGAATGTGAGCAGGGGAGGGGCAGAGAGAGACACAGAACTGGAAGTGGGCTCCAGGCTCCACACTGTCAGCACAGAGCCCACGAACCGTGAGATCACGACCTGAGCTGGAGTCGGAGGCTTAACCGACTGAGCCACCCACGCGCCCCACTTCTGCCCATTTCTTAACTGGTTTATTTGTATTGGGAGGCTATGCCTTATTTTCATTTGGGGCCTTGTTGTATCAATTTCCCTTTCCCTTCTTCCCCCATTTCCCATATTTGTAACTGGTATTGGCTGAATAAATATTACCAAACTATTTCAAAAGTGTAGTCTTTGATGAGAACACACAAAAGGCATTTCTGACAGTGCAAGAATGTAATTCTTTGAGAGGGACCTTGTTCTTCAGGTGGACAGGGGAAATGATGAAGGGAGAAGCATCCTCGATGGCACAATCTATCCTTCTGCGTCCCCTTTTGTATATTCCTCAAAAGGATGCTACGATCTCACCTCCACACTCTCTTTCTCTGGCAGCCAGTACATCCTGCTCTTCACGAGGAATTGTTTTGTGGCACAAAAGGATGTTCTGTGTGATAGGTTCTGCAGCGTCCAAAGGACTCTCAAGGGGGGAGCAGAGCAGAATGGTGTGCATCAACAGCCTTCAGAAACTCTTCAGTGCTCAGTTGTTGGGTTGTTTTTTTTTTCTTCTTATTTTAACTTTATCTTAGGTAATCTATTTACATGATATGAAATTCGAAACTAACTAAAAGGATAAATACAGATATAAAGCTTTCACTTCCCCTCTCCTCCTCCTTTTCCATCAAGTTTTCTATAATTTACTTACAGTAAAATTCACTCTTTATGTGTACGGTCCCTAGGGAGCACGATATACCTACAGAATTTTCAGCCATCTATTTAGAGCTAATATGAGCACTTTAAGGAAAATGTAGAAGAAGCCTTACAATTACCTAGGTCTCTCTTTAACCTTCCCCCCTTTTATCTTGTAGTTGCCGCTTATATTACTGCATCTACATGCATTGAAACCCCCACCAATCTTACATTTTTGCTGTTAACAGTCATACAGCTTTGAAGTAACTTCTGAGGAAAAAAAATATTCTGTTACATGTATCCAAACATGTGTTTGTTCCTCCTTCATTCCTGCCGTTCCATCTTTCCCTCTCGAACCTTTTGCCTTTAGCTTGAAAAACTCCCTTTTATCATTTTTTTAGAGCAGGTCTGCCAGCAATGAATTTTGTTAGTTTTCTTAGTCTAGGGATATCTTTATGTCACTGTAATTCCCAAAGGATATATTCACTAGATGTAAAAGTCTCAGTTAATTCTCAGATCTTTTCTTTAAGCAGTTTAAAGATGTTGTTCCACTGTCTTCTAGGCTCTGTGTAATGTGTTATTTTTCTCTGGCTGCTTTCAAGATTTTTTTTTTTTTCTTTACCTCTGGTTTTCAGCAGTCTGATTATAATGTGTCTGGTATGGTTTTCTTTGAGTTTATTTTGTAACCTTATATGTGTCACCATATTGGAAAGTTTTCAGCAATTATTTCTTCAAATATTTTTTCTGAACCAATCTCTTTTTCATTAAGGGACTGAAATGACACACATGTTATATCTTAAAATATTATCCTATAGGTACCTGATGATCTGTTCACTTTTTAAAGATATTTTCTCTTCAGTTCTTTATTTTGGATGATTTCTATTGATCAGTCTTTAAATTCTGCCATCCAGTGGCCTCACTTTTACTTCACACATTACATTTTTCATTTCTAAAATCTCCTTTTGGCTCTTTGTTTATGATTTCTATCTCGCTCCTCAGAATTGCTATCTTTCCTTCACTTCAAATGTGTCCAATTCCACTTTGTGGAGGGCAATCATAGTTGTTTTAAAGCCTAGTAACTTCAACATCTGGATCATCTCCGAGTAGGCGTCTGTTGATTGTGTTCTGAGAATTGGTTGTAGTTTCCTGCTCCTTTGTCTGCTGAGTAATTCTGGATTGTATTCTGGACATTTTGAATATACACTGTATTATGAAACTCCAGGTCCTATTAAAGTCCTCCGTACAATGGTGACTTTTTACATTTTTAGTTGGCCAGACACCCAGAACTCCACGATGGCATCATCTGCACCAGTGAAGATGAAAAAGCTCATGGCTGGTAAGCTAGCAGAGTTGCCAGACTGTATACTGATGAGGGATTTCACCCCTAACGTCGCTGTTGGAGTGTTTCAAAGAGGTTGCTACTGTATTACAGCAGGTATGTCAATGTGAGGAAAGGGGGCGTCTCTAGGATTTCTATGGTGCTGGCAGCTTATGTGCTTTTCAGCGACTGTCATTCTTAACAAGGGACTCAAACATAAGCAGCTACACAAATACTGCTGAAGAGGGCCCAGTGTGGAGGCACATTCTACGTTCCTTACCATAGCCTTTGCCGGGCACCCTTGAATCCTTTCATGTCCGAATTAAGAAGTAACACCCAGTAAAAGATGACTGGCGCGTAGAAACAAATAAACAAATACATAAATAAAATCTAACGAGCCACTAACATGGTTAGTTTCAGACTCTAAGTTCTGTCTCCTTTGGTCAGTTAGTTTCAGTGTCAGTTCTGTTTTCAAATCTTCTATTCTGCTGCTTTTTTCTATACCACACATGTGCTTCTTAGGGATTAGTCTTTGAATCGTGCAGTAAATTACGATATAGATCACTTCAGTGTCTTTGTTATACAGCCAGGGATCATTTTTATGCATCCAAAGCTCAGGTTTGAGACATAAGATTCCAATACAGCGTTTTCTTTCAAGTCTAAGAATGATATGGATGTTATAATAGTGTTCTAAAGTTTTTTTTTTATTACTGCTTCTCATGCCATTGTTGTTATTCTCCTCCCATGTATACTTAATCGTGATTTTTATTTGAATCACAAAACTACTAAAATTTATTTTCTTCTACTGTTGAAAGAATTTTGTTTCAAAATTTTGGGGGTTTTTGTTTGTTTGTTTTTTCACGTTTACGAATTTTTGAGTGAGAGAAACAGAACGCAAGCAGGGGAGGGGCAGAGAGAGACAGACAGAATCTAAAGCAGGCTCCAGGCTCTGAGCTGTCAGCACAGAGCCTGATACAGGGCTTGAACTCAGGAACCGGTAAGATCATGACCTGAGCCAAAGTTGGATGCTTAACCGAATAAGCCACCCAGGGGCCCCTGTTTATTTGTTTTTAAATGGGTATTTATTTTTATGAGAGAGAGAGTGTGAGCAGGGGATGGGGGGGCACGGACAGAGGACCCAAGGCAGGCTCCGAGCTGACAGCAAAGCCCATACAGATGAAGAGCATTTTTCACCACTTTACACTGATTGTTATCCAATTTTCCTTTAGTCTCAATTTATCTCACTTTTACAAGGAGGCTTCATGTCATTCTATCTCCTCTGAGGATAACAAATGAATTCATGTTTTGTTCTTCCATTCACTAAGTATTTAAGTGCCTATCATGCGCTAGATACTGTTCTAGACACTATTTTAAAAAACATAACTAGCTAAGCAAAGAAATGTGACTCTTTTGAATAATTATCAACAACTTTCAGGGACAGACATTTGACACAATTTTCTTGCATCTTCCATAGCCTCTATTTACTTACAGATATCTATATGTTCTTTTGATAGTTCAGCCACTGGACTTTTACTGGTATGTTATCTAGTAAGATGATATTGCTAATGTGTTTATAATGAACTAATGAAATGAATAATATAGAAAAAAATAACTAGCTAAAAATAAATAAATACTGAAACTAGGATGCATACATTACCAGGGAAATTGGGGAACTTATTTCTCTGTAGTTTTTAAGATAATTATTTGCCTATTCCATATTATTAACTTGAGGATAGCTTAAGGTGAAGGGAATAGACAGTCTCCTTTCAATGTTCTGAGTTCAGTGAACTCTCAAGACTGAAATATCAAGGAGATACCATCAAACAACCCAAAGCGTCTCTAAGAGAAACCAAATTGTGTATAGGCTCTTGTCTGTCATGCTGTCTCTTCTCCTATCATGCTTCTCTCCAGCACCCCATGAGTTCTGAAAGGAAAATAAGAGCTATGATCTCTGAAAAGTACTGTGAGCTAATGGCCACAGTGCAAATATCCCAGCTTGTTGTCTTCGCAGAAATGCTTCATATTCAGATTGCTCCCGTTTCTTCCACGTTGGTAAAGTCAATGGGAAAATATACAGCAGACTAACCAGGATTAAAAAAAAAATAGTTTTATTTTTCCGTACACAAATTCCCAGTAAGTGTGATCAGCACAAAGATTTTTCACATCAAATAGAATTTGGCTTCAGTAATGAGATGACCATGATACATACCCAACATAATACCAATGGCTCTTTAAAAACATATAAAAATGTAAGGAGAGAATATAATTAGCTTGTATGATTCAAGCTGGGTTTATGCCCGTTTACTGGCTGTGTGATCTGGGATAACTTGTTTAACCTCTCTGGGTCCCCCTTTCCTCAATTATAAAATTGAGAGAACAATAGCTATGCTAGAGTTGTCGGAATTCAATGCCTAACTTAGTAGATAATTAACATTAGGTAAATATGAATCCAAAGGTCAGTAAAACTTCTAGAAGAGAGTATATACCTCTGTCTGGAGAGTGTCCTCGGGAAGAGTTTAACCCAGCCACTTATATATTTTACAAATTGAAGGAAGCAGAAGAATCTCCTAAAACGTTGTCACATAAGGCAGAAGAACAAATCTTCTCTTTTAACAAATGTTTCCTTACTGCAATACCCAATTCAATTAGATTAGCCTGGATGTTTTTGGAAGGACCTGACTGTAATAATGCATAAAAGTTTTTCTAATAGCTGGCCAGGAGCTTTTGCTGACACTTAATGAAATCTGTTTAATTGCTCCAGCAACCCCTATATTGGCTGTTATGCTGGGGTCATTGGAAAACTCGACCCTGTGGTACTTGGGATACAAGAACACCTTCTGCTGATTGAAGCCTGTACCCTGTGGAAATGTTTTAATGTGATCCTTGAAGCGTGTCCTAGGAAATGCTGTCAACACATATTCTTCCTTGTCAGGCCTTTATTTGGTCAGGAATACTCAAGAGCTCTGTCTTTCTGCCTGTGGTTTACCACATTGTCTCCCGTTTGCTTTCAAATCTGGTTTAGTTGTGTTCAATGAAGCAGAGGTAGCTGAATAAGAGGGACATCATCAACATTACTCCTCCAGGGAAAATTTCCCATCAGATAAATCACTAAACCAGCTACCATGTTCTGATGCGCAGAAGCCACATCCTTGCCACATGATCATTCACTCGCAGAAAAACATGTTCTCAACGTAGTGAGCAAAGGGGCATGCCCAACAGACCACGTGAAAAGCTGGGGTTGATGGCAAATACCCCAGATGAAGAATTTCAAAAGAAGAAGGAGAAGGCAAGAATAAAAGGGCAACTTATTCAGAATTCATACTATCACAGGTGGGTTTTTTTAATTACAAATAAAACTTTTTTTTGGAGACCCTATTTAACATAAACTAAAAGGTATGGCATAATTCATGAAAACTCATAGCTGCTCGTATAAACAAATGATGTATATTATGGGTTGATAAAGTAGGGTGACTAGGTATTGACAAGCATAAAATTTTGCCATATCCAGAGGTGGTGAGATATATCCCCAAGGTGTATTCCTGCTGTTGTTATTTGTTTTTAGTACATCAGAATTCTCGCAGAATAAGCAATTGCCTTAACGCTGATCATCTGACCAATTAAAAGTCTTAATGTCATGAGTTTTTTACCAGTTCTGAGAATGGAGAATGTTCCAGTGCACAGAACTAACTTGATACGGGTTTTTACTCTCTAAAACAACTGGTACTTAGAGTAAAATTAAGATTCACATTTCTTTGTATAAGAGGTAGACTTTTTAGAAATGTGATCATTAGAAACAAAATCTTGATTTCACAAAAATAATTCAATCAATCCAAGGAAATCCAAGGAAATATCAATCCAAGGAAAAACTTTCAAGCCCACTGTCTATGTTTTAACCCACTTGAAACTGGAATACTTGTTTAACCCACTTAAACTGGAATACTTGTACTGTGTTTTCATTTTAGGCATCTAGTCCTTTCATATTAAGGAATGATACTTTAAAAAAAATTTTTTTTTAATGTTTCTTTATTTTTGAGAGAGAGAGAGAGACAGAGGGTAAGCAGGGGAGGGGCAAAGAGAGGGAGACACAGAATCTGAAGCAGGCTCCAGGCTCTGAGCTGTCAACACAGATCCCTACACGGGGCCGGAACCCATGAACTGTGAGATTATGACCCGAGCCGAAGTCAGACGCCCAACTGACTGAGCCAGCCAGGTGCCCCCAGAATGATACTTTTAGAATTGGAACCTTTTCTTCCTAATCACAGAATTCAAAAGGGAATGAAGTTCTTCAACCTGACAGTAATGAGTAAGCCACACTGGGCTTTCTCTTGCTCTTCAACGACCAATGGCCACGTGAAGCATCTGGATACTCCTCCCCCAAGAAGTTCCGAACAGTTACAGAGTGACAGACCTACATACCAGAACACTAAGACATTGAACTAGAGAAAGATGAGAGGATATTTCTGAGCCAAAAAGAAAATGCGAGAACAAAAATCCACAGAATAACTAGAAATTAATATAGAAGAAATGTTCAAGACCGCTATAAGCACAATAATGAATCAAACAAAAACAGGGGCACCTGGATGGTTCAGTTGGTTGAGCACTGAACTCAATTTCGGCTCAGGTCATGATCTATGGTTTGTGGGATCAAGCCCCACATCAGACTCTATGCTGACAGCACACTCTCACTCCCTCTTTCAAAATAAATATATGTTTTTAAAAAAACAATAAATGAGGTTAGAAAAGTCTGAAACAGATCTTATTCCTGGATAGGAGACAGCGATTCTGAAAAAAATTTTAACAATACCAAACTAATCTGTTTATTCTAATCCCGAACTGTTAGTAGTGGTTACCTGTGAGGAATGGGGCTGGGGGAAATGTTTGCAATGCATACATGACAGACAAATCTTCCAAACAGCAATTGCTAAGAAACAAATAATAATAATAATTCTATAGAAAAAACTTCACTAACAATTGAATTTCAGATATTTCTGTTCTCAAAAGCCCTTGGCCATTCCTGCCACTGGCTCTCTTCTGCACTAGGAGGAGGACCCAGAGCTCTTCTGGGGAAGGACAAAAGATAGGAACAAACAAGTCACAGAGGAGGAAATGCAACTTGGCCTTAAATACATGAAAAGAAGCTTAGCCTCATTTGTAATAGGAGAAATGTAAAACAATACCCTGTTAACATGGCTGTGGGAAATAGAAACTCTTATACATTGGTTGAATATTATTATATCTCTTGTATGTTATAAATTAGTTACATTTCTATGATGGGCAATTGCATAATATTAATTAAAATTATAGGGGTACCTGGGTGGCTCAGTCATTAAGTGTCTGACTTAGGCTCAGGTCACGATCTCACAGCTCGTGAGTTCGAGCCCCCTGTTGGGCTCTGTGCTGACAGCTCAGAACCTGGAGCCTGCTTCAACTTCCATGTCTCTGTCTCTCTCTGACCCTCCCCCACTCATGCTCACTCGCGCTCTGTCTCTCATTCTCTCTCAAAAATCAACATTAAAAAAATTAAAATTATACATGCATGTATTCTTTGATTCAACAATTTCAGTTCCTATAGATACACACACATAATGACACAAAATGCAAAATGACACAAAGTTCATTGATGAAGCACTGTTTAAAATAGCAAAAGATTGAAAAATGCTGAACATCCTTTGGTTGGGGACTGATTAAATAAAGTATGGTACATCCGTATAAAAATATCATTCAGTTGAGGGGCACCTGGGTGGCTCAGTTGGTTGAGCATCTGACTTCGGCTCAGGTCATGATCTCACAGCTCATGAGTTCGAGCCCCGCATCAGGCTCTGTGCTGACAGCTCAGAGCCTGGATCCTGTTTCTGATTGTGTCTCCCTCTCTCTCTCTGCCCCTCCCCCACTCATGCTCAGTCTCTCTCTCTGTGTCAAAAATAAATAAGCATTAAAAAAAATCATTCAGTTAAAAAGAAAAGGAAAAATATGTACTGATATTAAGAAAGCAAAGTACATGAGAGTGCTTAAATATCCTAACATTTATGTATAAGAGGGAGAAATAAAAATACATATTCAAATACATAAGAATATATATATAACATATATGTATATATATATATATAAAACAAACATAACAAACATAAATAAAACATATATATGTATATATATGTATATATGTATGTATATGTATATATGTATGTATATGTTATGTATATGTATGTATATGTATATATGTGTGTATATGTTATATATGTGTGTGTGTGTGTGTGTATATATATATATATACACACAACAATAGTGACTTGGAAAAAAGGGGTTTCAGGAAATACAAGAGAAGGGAAATTTTCATGATTTACCTTTTCATAACTTATGGATTTTTGAACAGTGTGAATGTACCACCTACTGAAAAAATTTTAACTAAATTTTAGTTGGACATTTTTTTCTTTTTTTAATGTTTACTTATTTATTTTGAGAGAAAGAGAGACAGCGTGAGTTGGGAAGGGGCAGAGAGAGAGGAGAGAGAGAATCCCAAGCAAGCTCTGCCCTCTCAGCACAGAGCCCGATGTGGGGCTCAAACTCACAAAACTGTGAGATCATGACCTGAGCCGAGATCAAGAGTCAGCATCTTAACCAACTGAACCACCTAGGTGCCCCTGGACATTTCTTTCGTTATGAATTATTTGCAAATCATCTTTTTTTACACCATGAGATGACTTTGTAATTGTGTTCATGAAAATCCTGTTTTTTACCATGGTAAAGGCAATTATATTTCAATTAGAAGTATTAATTGCTTTCTCATATTTAACTTTAACATAAAATGTATCACGTTGCCATTGTTTAACAAACAAAACATTTCCAAATATTTTAATATTGAGACAGGTGCAGGAAGATAAATGGGAAAATAGATATTATATTATATTATATTATATTATATTATATTCACAAAAATATAAAGGAACTGAAGTTAATTTTTAGACAATATTGTACTATCTCAAAACCTTATCATTGGTTTAAATTTGTCACACAACCAGCATATCCCACAACAAATGGATTCTTGTTCACATATAAAGAAAGAGTGTGTGCTTAAACAATGACTTATTTACTGATTAGGGGAAAAAATAACACGTTGAAGTCAGTGGACTTCTGCCCTTGAATGTAATGAACTGGTCTATGGATAAAAGTTCCACAGTGCCTAGTGGTGAAGGGCACAGGATTTTGGAGTAAGACCCATCTAGATTGAATCCATCGCCTATGTGACCTTGGGTGAGTTACTTCACAGGCGACAGTTTCCTATCCCACAATAGATTCCTCATAAAATTGTTCATTAAACAAAATAATGCACATAAATGGCTTAGCACAGGCACCTACTTAAACTCTATTTTCATTATGAACCTTGGCTCTCCTAGTCAGACACATCTCACCAAAAAGGCCCACAAGTAGTCCAGAAACTCTATTTGAGAAGTCACCTGATTCCTCAGGCAAATCCCCTGTGAACATGCAAATATTTCTAGAAAGATATTAATCCAGCAACTATTAATATTTAGCATAGTACATTAAATCAATGTTACTTTAATAGCTAGTAGCAGAATTCATCTCAGACAACAGTCTGTTTGGTGAGATACAGAATCCTGATGTGCCCTTTTGGTTGTAGAATCCTTGGGGCACAGCTTGAATGAGGCAGGAATAAGACAAAGAGAGCAAAACTGTTCTGTGGAAGAAGAGAACCTGACTCTGTGGGCTTAAGGGACACATGCGGGTCTGAGTAAAAGGGAAGACTTTGAAGGAAGAAGAAAGGGAGCTGATTCCTCCTCCCAGTCCAGAAGAGAGCAAGTGCCCAGTGGCAGGACTGGCCAAGAGCTTTTGAGAACAGAAATATCTGAAATTCAGCTGTATTTACACAGCTTCATGGCCCCAACCCTTTCGTAAGATCTCCACGTAACCCTGAGTTGTCAGGATTTGGAGCAGTGAAGGGATTTGAGTGATGCCCAAGAAGAAGACACATGCAAAGGCAGGCAGGAAGCACAGACAGTAAGATAAACACACAGTAGAGACTCCCAGAAACAGAAAAGCAGGATCAAAGGGCCTTGGTTTGGGACACAGTCTTCTCCAAAAGCCTTCAGACATAGTGGGGATGAGGGTAGGGGCAGGGGATACCTCCTTCCCCACTACCTCCTTGCCTACTCAGGAGGGGCTGAGTCAATTTGATGAAGTCTCAAAATGGAGTGATCTGGCTGCATGTTGGTTGCACTAGCTGTCCTTCACCCTGGCTCTCCAAAAGTGGGGGAAAGCTAAAGCAGACCCCAGAGCATCAAGCCATGGTTGACAGAATGGTAACACCGGTGGGGTTAGAAGAGAAAGCCTGGGAGGGATGATACATAGGGGCATCAAATGGGGACAACTTAAAAGGAGTTTGTTGTTCTGAATAGAAAGTAGCACCCATGGCTTGAGCAAGCCATATACTGATTACATTTTAAATATTATTTACCTAAATTTCGTATATGTTATGTGGGTAAGTGATCAGATACCATATTATCTAGGATAAGTTACTGAGAGGAAATACTAAACCTGTAACATGACCAAAAAAAAAAAAACCTGAAATTAAAAAAAAAAACATGAAAATGGTATTTTCTTCCCAGCAGTCTATTTAAAAGAGTTAAATTAAGACACGAAATGATCATATCAGCCTTAATTCTTCTCTGTTATTAATTGAACTCCTTCTTGGAAACATGCAGATAAAAGTTCCACCTTGGAGAATTTGAGATAAGAGTGAATGGAAAGGAAGAGAAATTAGCAGGCTTTACCAGTTCACACTCAGAACCATCACGCTCTATTTGTTCAAAGCTGCCCACAGATGCATAATATTAAATTGAACCTTTAATGTATTCTGATGTGGGGGAGCTTACAATCATAAGGCCTGTTCTTAGGTTCACACTTTTCTTTGTACATAGTAGGGGCCATAAAACCAGGTGAACAGCGAAAGGCTGTTGGGAAACAAGATAAATGAGAGTTCCGTGGGTTATAAAGAAATTCAAGCTGCTTCCTGTGATGAAATATACATGGATGTACATACACACTGTAGATATTCCTCAGCTAAATATAATAGACCCTATAATGCATTAGTTTACAGATATATTAATATGATAAAAGAAATGATGAGATTTGGATCTTTGCCTAAGGAAGACTTGTTATAAGTAGTAAAACTGGCCCGATGTCCGGTGATCCTAAAAATAGTTAAGCTTCTACTGTGAAACCCATCACTTCACAGGAAATAATGAGAGAAACACAGCCGTACTCTATGGAAAAGATCCACCATGAAATAGCCAAGATAATTTCCTTCATTTGACCATAAACCCATCAAAACTTCATGGAATGTGGTTACTTTATTTATGCAGTAACTGTGTTCAGTTAACCACACATGCCGTAGACTTCTTAAATAATGAGACAGACAGACTGCCATTGGACCTGTTCTTTAATAGGAATTCAAGTATCAGTGAAAATCTCCAGAATCCTAAGGAATTTTCTACTGACATCAACAGTCACCAACACAGACTGACCCAGAAATAGATTATATCTCATTCCTCCTTGGCTCCTCAAAACATTTATTTTTAAAATCTGACTACTTAAAGTGAACCACTTTTTAAAAAGAACCCAAAAGGACTATTACCCTTTTATATACTACAATTGGATATTTTTATTCCAGGAGGATGATCATCACTATAAAAACAAGGGAAGAGTCATTTTTCAATGAAAATTGGCCCAGTGTTAATGCGGTCCATAAAAACATGTGAAGTCTTGACCAGTATGATGTCAAGGAAGCTAGACCTATTTGATACTATCAGCTATGCCCCACTTTTTCTTTTTCTTTGTACTTTGTATAGGGGTTGTCGCTTGGGGATGCAGTAGCAGTCTCTTGCCACGCTTCCCAGCTGTTCTCTTCAAAATAGTTGTTTTCCTATCCACAGTCCTCCAAAGAACAAACTATCAATGAGACTGTTGTTTGTTTTTTTTTTTTTTTTTTTTAAATTCCAGGATAATCAACATACAGTGTTATGTTAGTTTCAGGTGTACAATCAATGAAACTCTTTTGGCAAAAGGATGACTTATTTTAAGACACAGAACAGAGAGGGGCCTGGGCGGCTCCATCGGGTTAAGCGTCCAACTTCAGCTGAGGCCATGATCTCACGGTTTGTGGATTCCAGGCCCACATCAGTCTCCCTGCTGACAGTGCAGAGCCTACTTGGGATTTTCTCTCTCTCCTCCTCTCTTTCTGCCACTTCTGCATTTGCGCTCTCTCTCGCTCAAAATACATAAATAAACTTTAAAAAATAAAATATAGAACAGAAAGTTCTAGAAAAGTTATAGTTAGAGAAAATTATAGCCAATAAGCAATCCAATGAGTACTATATGTTCCATATTAAAGATATATTTTAATGAAGATAGCATTCATTATGGAAATTCCTAAAGTAAAAGCTAGGGAGTTGTGGTATGTCAATATATTTCTCTCATCATGGTACACAATACCACACTTAGAGTTTTCAAAGGCACAGATGATGTTAGATGTTAAGATTTGTTTACTGTTCTTTCACAGAAGTAAAGCTGTATAACCTGTAGCACAGCTAGTTTTTTAGGCCATTAACTGTAATTTTTGAAATTTTTGAAACTGGGGAGCCATTTCTTCAAACACGTGTTAGAAATCCACTTTATAAAGATGTGCAACTGCCCCTGTTGATGCGATCAGAAGGAGGGTCACATGAAGGAAATCTCTCCCAAATCCTAGTCTTACCCGCCCCCCCCACCGCTTACTCCTTGAGAAGCAAAGCATAAACATAGGCATTGGGTATAAAACTGGCGTTGTTTTATTTCTTTATTTCTTATTTTATTTCTCAAAAATAAAAACGTGTGAAGCTTAAAATTTTCTCGGCAAAAAAACCACACGTTGGAACTTAAAAAAATAAGCAAACAATCTCTATGGGTATGTAACAAGATCTGAGCATAAATTTTAACAGAACTAGCTAAAAATTGTTAGCTTAACCTCTTGTTCTTGCCTCAGACTGTCTACTGCTAGGCTGTCTTTGTTCACCAGATCCAGCAGCCTTTCCTAGACCCGCCAGCCTCTCTATCCTGGAGTGAAAGAAGGCATAGTTTTCATCTACTCATATACTTTTGCACCCCTTCAACCAAAATTTTAAAAGACTGTACTGACATGCAAACTGCTTCTGTCTTCAATTTTACAATTTTAAATAGACTGATTCCACTTTACAGGGTGGAGGGAATAAAAATCTGTTAAGTCTTTGGTCATTACTGTGATTGAGGCTTTTGCTACAGGTGAACAGATATTGCCATCTACTGTTGAGAAAAAATAAAATGGCTAAGCCAAAACTTTTCAACCTTACTAAGGTTTTGACAGATCATAAATTTAAAATGGAAAAAAAAATGGCTTTATGAAAATAGTTTCTCCTCACTTGTACAACTATTTAGTATTCATAAAGTAGTTTGAAAACTAAAGAGAATAGAAAATATAGCAAACCAGAAAAATTTCAACCCTAACATCAGAAAAATTGCTCTGTGTGATTATTCTCACCTTGGATTACAAATTGAAAGTGAATCATCAGTTTTTCAGTCTCCGTGTGGTACACAATTTTAGATACTACACTAAAAATGAAATATAAGTAAGTTATCCCTTTTTAATTATCTTAACATCATTTCAAAATTTAAGATAAAATTTATTTTCTTTGTTTTTTCATAAAGCCACTAGAAATGCATAAGACAAAGTCAGTTTTCGACTTTAGATTTAGCTATAAATAAATGTTCTCTAGAAAAATAGGGTAGTTAACACTTAGCCTCCTTTAGGCTTCTAACGGTACATACTTAAGTTCAAATTTAGAGAAAGCCCCTGTAGGGCAAAAAGGTACTACAAAAGCAATGTATCTGAGTCAGACAATCTAGCACATTAAAACTCACCTACTAGTAAGGGGAGACAGAGTTCTGTGACTCCAGATCTATCAATGTGAAGAATGACCTGTCCTTATTCTGATGGCTGGTGTTGAGCCAGAGGACATGATGTGGTGGCCGAAATTCAGTTGGGTTTGCACATAAAAAAGTATTTTCCCCTTTAAAGAGTATTTATTTAACTCCGTCAGCAGCCGAGCACCACACCACATCCTATGCCCGCTATCTCACAGTCTAGAGAAGCGGATGTGAAGCGTGATGTGTGGATGGTGTGGAGTAAGCCCCTTCTACGAAGAGAAAGGAGAGAGACCCCAGTCTTGCAGCGTGTTAGTCCCAGTATGAAAACTGATTGCATGCTATGCGCCATGTATGTTACAGACATGTATGTATACATGTGTCTGTGGAGGGATTAATGTACTGGTAACTGATTTGGCTATATCAGCAATTCTGGTTCATATGGCTTATCTTGCTGTCTTCATTAAGGTGTTTTCATCATAACTAATATTGGTATAGTGTTTACTATTTAAAGGGCCCTCGCACATGTCACAAGTCATTTGCTCATTTAACAAATGTGTACCGAACACCAGCCATGTGCAAGGCTCTCACAAGCATCAGAAATACAAAGCTAAAAATGAAACCGTCTCATCCTTCAAAGAGTTTGATAGTCTAGGTGAGACGAGAAGGAAGCAACCTCACCACTGGGCTTATAAAACAATGTTAGAAGTTCCCTGATGGAAGAATGAAGGGGCCCTATGTAAAAATGAAAGCTAGTAGGCCTGTTTCTGTTTGGGGGACATGGCAGGAATCAGGAAAGTGATAGAAAGCCAAACAGCACATGAGCCAGCAGAGGGGTACACTTCCTGAGAATTATGGGTCATTGTTGGATGCCACATGCACAGCGGGCATCAGCCGGTGAGTCTGGTGAGATAGCATCACGCAGAGTACTTCCAGGCATATACACCTAAGTGTCATATATGCAGCAAGATATAAAATAGAGGTTATAGGAGAACAGCTTACCAGCAGAGAAGTAGTGAAGTGTTCATAGTCCCCTGAACTCTCATTATCCCACAGCTCAGGCCCTGCATAGATGGTCCACATGCCCCAGGGCTAACATCCCAATAGAAAGAGGTCCTGCTCCATAATACTCTAGGGAATAGGAAACATCAATGCACCACAGAGGCCCCTGGTCAGAGTTGTAGCCTTGATAGAATGAGAGAAACTTTGAAGCCCATGCACTGGTATCACCTTGTCTTTCTGGTCTACTCTGACTTGCTAACCCAGCTGTCTAACCTACCAAAACTGCAGAGGAGACACGACTCCAGGACATGCAGATTTATTCCTCCTACGAGGAGGAGAGAACAGGAACTGAAGGCTCCTGTTTACCAAGCTAAGTTGATTTGAAACAATGGGCATCAGGGAGCCACCAACTGTGCTTGGGCAGGGAAGTAAAAGGATCTGATTCACATTTTAAAGAAGTCACCGACATTAGAAAAGATAGGTGGCGGATAGGAAGCCAGCCAGGGAGATACTGTAGCAGGGCAGGCTGGAGGGTGTGACTCGGGGCAGAGACAGAGAGCTGCACGCTCAGGAGTGACATGAATGTCAGGACATGAACGACAGAATGGACAGACAGGGCTTTAAGACTGGTTAGATTTAGGGGGAAGGGAAAGAACAGAGTCTAATGCCAAAGAAGGAGATATTTCCTTTCTTCTTCCCAGGTTCTTCTAACTAGTTTAGGAATTGACATGAGACAGATGAACAGGACGAAAAAGAAACAAAGTTTTATTACATACTGCATGGAGGTCCAATAGTGAAATTGAGACCCAAAGAAATGACCAGGGCAAGCAGTTTTTATACACTGTAGACAAAGAGACAATAAGTTTGTGAGGAGTTAACAAAATAAAGAAAACAGATGTTTGGGAGCTTTAAGTAGTAAGAAATTCTAAGCAGAATTTAGGCTGAGGTAATAGGTTTTTTAAAAATAATAAGATTTATTTCTACAGCTTTCTCAGCTTTAAAGTTCCTAACTGATGATCAGGATATCGTTTTACTTCTTAGTACAGGGAGGGTATCTTTCATATGGGAGTTTTATTTCCTGATTTCAGGGGGACAGAAGAGATCTGAGTGTGCCTGCATCAGACCTTCCCCAAGTAGCTACAATTCAAGATAATCAATATGCCATTGGGATACATTTTGAGGTGGCTAGCCCTGGGACCCTACACTAATATTGCTGGGTCTCTGGCTGAGTGACAAGCTGGATTGAGGAAGAGGATGTAGAGAGGGAAGTGAGAGACAATGAGGCTATTTTTTTAGCTTTCTATTTTGAAATAATTATTGATTCCCAAGAAGTTGCAAATATAGAACAGAGAAGTCCCATATACCTCTCACCCACTTTCCCCTAATTACATAGCTATAGCACACTATCAAAACTAGGAAAATGACATTAGTACAATGTATGTGTACAATTCTTTGTCATTTTATCAAATGTGACTCATGTAGCCCACAATACAATCAAGACATAAAACTATTTCACAAAGATCCCCTCCATGCTACTACCCCTTTATAGGTACAGCTACCCTCCCCTTTCTCCACCATTCCTATTCCCAGCAACCACTAATCTTTTCTCCACCTCTATAATTCTATCACTTAGAGAATGTCATGTGAACAGAATCATACAGTATATGACCTTGGGTGACTGACTTGTTCCACTCAGCATAATGCCTGACATTTATCCAAGTTGTTGTATGTATCATTAGTCTGTTCCTTTTTATTGCTAAGTAACATCCCATAGTACAGAGGTCCCAGCTTGGTTAGCCATCACCCACTAAAGGACATATTGGTTATTTCCACTTTAGGGCTGTCGAGAATAAAGCTGCTATGCACACTAGTGTGCAGGTTTTTGTAAAAACGTAAGTGTCATTTCTCTGGGATAAATGTCCGGGAGTGTAATTTCTGGGCCATATGGTAAGTATATGTTTGTTGTTTGTTTGTTTGTTTGTTTGTTTGTTTGTTTGTTTTAAGAAATTAAATAAGGCTTACCTTGCACATTAAGTATGATTTTGTTCCTGTTTTGAAAGAAATGAAAAGCATGATGAATAGCAACCAAACAGACTTCGAGACAAATAGACTTGGGCTTGAATCCGGCGCTGCCACCATCCACCGTGAGACTTGGTAAACTACGCAACCCTGCTATATTTATACGCCATTTTCTTTCGTGTGTAAATTTCTGTAATCTTTTAGTGGCTTCAGAAAAGCCCCAGAATGATAATTTCTTGCTTTGCTTGAATGAATAAGGATAGGTAGGATTCCTAGGATGAAATGTATAATTATGCAGTCATCAAGTAAGGAAAAGAGGAGCTAGGCTGACTAGAACTGAGAATGTAGGAGAAGATGAGGTTAAAATCGGCAGCGACTATCCTGGTTTAGACAATATATGGCCAAGTTCAAGTCACCGGCAAAGGCACCAAAAGGCAGAGATATACCCAAGTCCAGGCAACCAGAGTCAATTATCAGGAGTTCCACAGACTAGATGAAGCAAGTGGTGGAGTAGGGGGGAAAGAGTGGAATTTCTGATTCTAGAACAAACTTTTGCTTTTTATCTATTTTCTGCTATGTGCTGCTTCTGTGAAGCCCTGCGCCTTTGGGTGTTAGTTCGAGCCAGGAAGAGATCAAAAAAGAGATCATAAAAGCCTATCTTTGAGGAGAATAAAGGATTAGGTTACCTCATGTAAAATTAGTAGAGGCAAATGTATTAAGATGCTTTTGGATGCAAATAACAGGTAAGCCCAACTGAAGGAGCCTCAAATAATAAAGAAACTTATGATCTCATGAACAAAGTCCAGGGGCAGGGGATTCCAGAGCCAGTCAAAATAGCAACGCAGCGGTGTCATCAAGAACCCTGTCTATCCCACACTTCCCTCTGCCATCTGCCTCACACTTTCCCAGTGCAGGGTAATGTACATAGATGGACAATGGGGTAAATCACAGGATAAATTCAAGAAATGTTTTTTGGGGTTTAGAATCAAAAAATTTTTAAAGTTTATTTATTTTGAGAGAGAACGTGCACATGCACACAAGTCGGGGAGAGGCCAGGGGAGGGAATCTCAAGCAGGCTCCTTGCTGTCCGTGCAGAGCCCAATGCAAGGTTTGATCCCATAGACCATGAGACTATGACTTGAACAGAAATCAAGAGTCAGATGCTCAACTGACTGAGCCAGCCAGGTGCCCCTAGAATCAGAAAATTTAAAAACTAATCCTGATTAATTAAAGGTTTTAGTTAGTTGAATTCTAACTAATTGAAATTCTTCCTTACATCATTCTTTGTATTTTATACTTTTCCTAAGATTCCTCTCTAACATGAGAATCAGGCCACTTTCATGGGTGTAGATGAATTTTCTTTATTCTCATTTTCAGGACATGAAGTGATGACTCAAAATATTTCTTTTAAGGAAAGAAGTTGTATAACTTAAACTTGCACAGCAGTGTACTTCCACATGACTTGTCTAATCTTTAAAAATCTTTGTGAGTTAGAAAGAACAGATATTAATAAGCTCCTTTTAGAGAGGAGGAAACAGTTTAAGTGAAATGCCCAACGTCAGTGAGAAACTACATGGCAAAATTGAGATTTAAGCCCAGATATCATATTTTAGTGTTCTTTCTACTTTCAGGGACAATAAGTCTGATTTCTCTGGCTAGTCAGATTTCACATGTGAAGCCATAGTCTCCCCATTACTACACTCATAATTGTTGGAATATAAGAGTTGGTTTTCAAGTTAAGAAGACACAAGCACTGGGACTTCCTGGCTGGCTCAGTTGGTAGAGCATACAACTCTTGATCTCGGGGATGTGAGTTCGAGCCCCATGCTGGGTACAGAGATGACTTAAACACTAAAAAATAGAGAATACGTAAGCACCAAGATCAAATTGTGGGAGGACTCCCAGGTCAGACACTCAAGCTAATACTGTAAATTTCAGTGCAATTAAAGGATGGCTATCTCTCATCTCCTTCCACCACCCCCCACCCCACGAAAGAGCAGAAAGAAGAAAGGTTGAATGAGTAACATGGGGCATAGCGAAATTGGAAGTACAAAAACAGCACTACTCAAGAGAGAGTATCACAGACCTTGCTCACCCTCGATTTAATCCTATATAAAATTCAGATAATAGTAGCTATAGTACAATGTTTTTGTACTACTAAAATAAGGTAATTATTTTCACATATTCTACAAAGAGTTGTTTGAGGATTAGAAGAATGAAGGAATCCTTGCATGTGACGTAGGCTGTAACTTCACATGGTGGGGGGGAAAGGGGACTGAAAAGTTCCAGCCTCCTAACCATGTGGTTGATTCCTCTAGCAACCAGATTCATCCTCAGGTGCTTTCCAAAAGTTACCTTATGAGCATAAACTCGGGTATGCCTAAAAGGGGTTTGTCATGAATATCAAGACATCATTATCACTCTTGTCACTTAGGAAATTCCAAAAGTTTTAGGAGCTCTGTGCCAGAAATGCAGTACAAGACCAATATGTATTTCTTATTCTAAATAACAATATCACACCTCTCCAATTTACCAAAACTACTCTCGCCAACACACAGGATGACCCTGTAATGTATTGCACAATCCAGGATTTTTTTTTTAATGTTTTATTATTTATTTTTGAGAGAGAGAGAGAGACAGAGCATGAACGGGGGAGGGTCAGAGAGAGAGGGAGACACAATCCAAAGCAGGCTCCAGGCTCTGAGCTGTCAGCACAGAGTCCGACGCGGGGCTCGAACTCACAGACCATGAGATCACGACCTGAGCCAAAGTCAGATGCGTAACCGACTGAGCCACCCAGGCGCCCCCACAATCCAGGATTTTTGAGACTAAAAAGGAACATTACTAATAATTACATTGGGATGTACACACAAACGGGCCCTGTCCTATATACAAACTTAGACTTTCACATCTCACCTCAACATGAAAACAGTGAATCATTGCTTTTTCTAAAAGACTTGTTTCCCTCATATTATTAAATCCCATCTATACTTATCCCATTTTCTCAAGCCAGAAACCTGGGAATCATGCCCAATTCCCTCTTCCATTCTCTTATGGCCATTTCATAAAATGTCTATCATAGATCTACCTACAAAGTATAATCCAAATACATACACTTCTCTCCTCTATCCACTCTGTAAACCCTCCTCTTTCACCCATTGTACCTTAGCCCATCACCCTGTTCATTTCCTTCACACTCTGAAATTACATATTTGTTAATTTACTTGTCACTGTATGTCTTCTCTAGTTTACTGCCAGGACCCCAGTTTGATCACCCAGTGCCTGGCATTCCTAGCACCTAACATAACACTGAAACATAGCAGGTGCTCAGTAAATGTTTACTGGATGAATGAATACATGAATAAACAAATAGAAAAAATAAACATTGTGCAGAACACCTCTGGGAAATACTGGTATAAGTAGTGTGAAATTGAGAATAATACAGCTGACTCCTTGTGCCCTATTAAAAAATCAGCATCTGAATCTCTGAGACAAAGACCAAACAACCAAGGTCAGAGTTAATGCTGGAAAAAGGCAAAATGAAGACAGGAGTGGAGAAAAGTAGAGAGACCTGGTGAATTCAAATCATCCCCTCTGTTCCTCTCTGCTCTCAATATAACTGTTTCATATTTTTAATGTTTTTTTTTTTTAATTTATTTTTGAGAGAGAGAGAAAGAGAGAACAAGTTGGGGAGAGGCAGAGAAAGAGGGAGACAGAGGATCTGAGGCCAGCTCTGCACGTGGGGCTCCATGCGGGGCTTGACCTCACAAACCGTGAGATCATGACCTGAGCTGAAGTCTGCCACTTAACCAACTGAGCCACCCAGGCGCCCCTATAACTCTGTTTTAATTCCGTATCTTGCACTAGCAGAGAAAATTACATTAATGAGCAGGTCAAAACAGAGGAACACCACTCTGTCTGAGAGCAAAGGAGAAGTCTATAAATATGGAAGTCAACCACTCAGAAGTATCATCAGCAGCAGTGTTACTTTTTGCTAGAGTCAGCTTCTTGCAGTAAATACCAAAGGAAGACTTACTCCATACCAGGAATAACATCTTGGACAGTCATCTAATTCCATGCGTTAATTCTTTTAAAACATTAACTTTAAGACCAAAATGAACTAGATAGATATTCTCACTTCAGTTACACCATCATTCATGTGAATCCCTCTGTCATAAACAAGCCACTGAATAAGGTGAGAGCTAGCGTGGGGGGAAAGGACAGAATGGGAGTGGAAGATGGAGAAGAGCAAGAGAAGTGCGAATTTTCACTGCTGTGCCACACACACAAACACAATTTTTTTTCACCACTATGAATAAACATTTCAAGCACACTCTGTGGTTCCAAGTTCCTAGCTTTTGGACCTCTATCTCTGATTAGCCTAGGGCTGTTGTCCAGATTGCTTCTGCCTCAGAATTACAGCCCTTGTGCTTCTGCTATTTGATATTATATTATATTACTTTTATATTTATAAATCATATTACACAATTTTAAAATAAAATATATATAACAGGGCACCTGGGTGGCTCAGTCGGTTAAGCGTCCGACTTTAGCTCAGGTCATGATCTCACAGTCTGTGAGTTCAAGCCCCACGTCAGATTCTGTGCTGACAGCTCGGAGCCTGGAGCCTGCTTTGGATTCTGTGTCTCCCTCTCTCTCTGTCCCCTGCCTCTGGTCATGCTCTGTCTCTATCTCTCAAAAATAAACATTAAAAAAAAAAAATAAAATATATATAAATTAAATTAAATAAATATCGTGTGTCATAAATAGTCACAAACCACATCTATGGCACTTGGTAATTACAAAACATTTCTAATAGGAAAACATTTACTTGCAAATACAGTATCTGAAAGTCTCACGTCCTGTCTTTAGAAATGGTAATGATACCTATCATTGTGTCCAGGGCCTGGGAGTACGAAGTGGGAGAAGAGGGGGTCCAGAAGTCCCTGAGGCATGCCTCCTGTGGTGGAAAGAACATTTCATTCTAGGACAGAAGCCACTGTCACCCCTCTTCTGGGACTGGACCACAATAAGGTTACTTGGCAAGACAGCAATCATATTGCAGTCCTTCATGCCAGTCCTTCTGCATTAGTTAAGGTTCTTTTGAGTGAAAGCAACAAAAACCTCAACTCCCAAATGGCTTAAACAATCAAGGCAATTTATCAGTTCATGTATTTAGAAAGTCCAGAAGTAAAGCAAGCTTTTAAGTAGAGTGCATCAAGGGCCCCACCCCCTCTTGCTCTGTGTGTCTCTGGATTCTGCCTGTCTTTATGTGTTGACTCTGTCCTCAGACTGGCTTCCCTTCTAATTCTAATAACAGAACATTGATTTCTTGCTCCTTCATTGCCATTCAAGGAGAGAGACTCTAATTTCACTCAACCATTAAACTGTTCCAACCATTAAACTTGTTCCAACTGGACCATCCCAGAGCTGCTCACAATGGCAAAGAAGATGGGATTAGAACCATCTATATATAGGCAAGGGTCAATCCATTCCACCTACAATGCATGACTACAACTGAATGCAGGAGGACAAGTATAATGCAGAAGAGGCACCACCATGTCCATATCCAGACTATGTATTGATTTCCTTCGTCCCTGTAACAGAAGCACAAATGAAGCTGAGAAATAGACTCAGAGTTTTTAACCATGCTCTGTCTCTTCCCCCTCTCTGCCCTCCCACTCCCTTCCCCTACCCCACCCCCTCTTGTTCTCCCTGTCATCTCTAACTCCTGCTTTGTTAAAATTGATTGGCAGTGAAAGTAAGGAAGGAAGAAAATGAGGAAAGATAAGACAGGGAATATATAACGTATCCTCCATTTTAGTAGAAAGACTGTGGGAGAGATTCAATGATTCAATATTCAGTTACCCAAGTTACCTGCAGCTATGGCCAGATCTAATGCTCTATATAAGTAGATATATATGGTAATCAAGGAAAATTCTTTTTTTGAAAATTTTAGAAGACAAAGCAAAATAGGTAGATTACCCAAAGTCACTCTACAAGTCTGAGTAATTCTCCTTCAAACCAAATACCTTTGTGTTAATCATGCATTCTTTTATTTTTTTTAAGTTTATTTATTTATTTTGAGAGAGAGAGTGAGTGCATGTGTGGGCGGGGGTGGGTGGGGGGGGCCACGGGGGAAGGACAGTGAGAGAGGGAGAGAGAGAATCCTAAGCAGACACAGAGCCCAACGCAGGGCTTGATCTCACAAACCACCTGGACTGAGATCAAGAGTGGACTGCTTAACCAACTGAGCCATCCAGGCGCCCCAGTCATGCACGCTTAGTAACTAAGTAAAAGAATAATCTAAAAACATGGCAAATGTTGTACATAATAATTATTCACAATAGCAAGAAAAAAATTGAACACAACTTAAATATCCATCAATAGGCAAAGTGTTATGTAGAACTGGTGTATCCATTGAATGGAACATTAGGCAACAGTATTAGCTAATGGATCTGAAGTCTTTTGTAGTATCACAAAAAAAAGCCTATGATTTACTACTGTATTGACAAAAGCAGAACTTGGAAAATAATTAGGTAAAATGTACTTATCAGATATAATCATGTAAAATATACACGTAGAAAGTCACGGGAAAGGTACCTGGGTGGCTCAGTCGGTTAAACATACGATCTCAAGTCATGATTTCGAGGTTCACGAATTCTAACCACATTGGGCTCTGCGCTGGCAGCTGAGAGCCTGGAGCCTGCTTTGGATTCTGTGTCTCCCTCTCTCTCTGCCCCACCCCGTTCACACTGTCTCTCTCTCTCTCTCTCTCTCTCTCTCTCTCAAAAATAAATAAACATTAAAAAAAATTTTTTTTTTTTTAATTTTTTTTTTTTCAACATTTTTTATTTATTTTTGGGACAGAGAGAGACACAGCATGAACGGGGGAGGGGCAGAGAGAGAGGGAGACACAGAATCGGAAACAGGCTCCAGGCTCCGAGCCATCAGCCCAGAGCCTGACGCGGGGCTCGAACTCACGGACCGCGAGATCGTGACCTGGCTGAAGTCGGACGCTTAACCGACTGCGCCACCCAGGCGCCCCTAAAAAAAATTTTTTTTAAAGAAAGAGACTGGAAAGAAATATACCAAATAATACTAGAGTTTTACTGAAACGTGATTGTTTTCTACTTCTCAGCTTTTTTTGTAACACTGTTACACTAATTTTGTAACTGGAAAAAAGAAAATATACTTGGCAGATATCTACTTAGCAGCTTGCCTCTGTCTGTGCTGGTAAAACAGCAATTACAGGGGCACCTAGCTGGTTCAGTGGCCGGAGTGTGTGACTCTTGATCTCAGCGTTGTGAGTTCAAGTCTCACACTGGGTGTAGAGATAACTTAAAAAAACAAAAACAAAAAACAGGGGCACCCGGGTGGCTCAGTCGGTTAAGCATCCGGCTTCGGCTCAGGTCATGATCTCACAGCTTGTGATTCCAGCCCCGCATCCGGCTCTATGCTGACACCTCAGAGTCTAGAGCCTGCTTCAGGTTCTGTGTCCCTCTCTTGCTCTGCCCCTCCCCTGCTCGTGCTCTCTCTCTCTCTCTCAAGAATAAATAAAACATAAAAACAAAAAACAAAAAGCAAAAAAAAACCAGAAGTCACATTTAAGTGGCCTGTCTCTGTCCCAACAGCACTCATTCACTTACTCAACAGCTAATTATTAAGCAACTATTACATATGCACCAGGGATGTATCAATGAGTAAATGATGTGGTCCCTGTACCTATCTTTACAGCCTAGCGAAGAAGACAGACTATAAGCAAACAATTTGTTACAAATGAGGAAAACATGGGATGAAGGTAACCAAATAATGTCATAAAAGGAGAGAGAACCTGCTTTAAAAGGTCAGAGAGGCTTCCAAGGAAGTAGTATCTTAGTTGAAATGAGAAAGAGGAGGTGGCTGAGAACCCCAAGTGCAGGGCAGGGCAATTGAAGCAGAGGGCCTAAGGTGAAAAAGAGCTCGGCAAGTCCGGGGGACTGAAATCAGGAGACCCGCATGGCTACAGCACAGTGCAAGAGGAGAAAAGGGGTTAAAATGAGGTTAGAGGGGTAAGCAGGGACCAGATCTTGCAAAACCTTGATAAGAACTTTGGATTTTACTCTGCATGCAATGTGAGCCATTGAAGGGTTGTACAGAGAAGAAACACGGTTCCGTCTGTACCTTCATAAGATCACTCATGGCATTGTGGGAAATGACTTGATGGTGCGTAGGGGACAAGATGCAGAGAGGATAGTTGGAAGATCTTTGCAGCCAATTGTATTTCTTAGAGCAGTAGCAATGGAAATGAATTAGACTCGAAGACTTCAGGGTATGTTTTCAATATGGACCAGAGGATGCGGTGGGGTGAGGGAAAAGTGAGTCAAGGATGGTGTCCAGATTAATACTTTGAGCAACTGAGTGTGTGGCAGTGGCACTGAGAGAGAGGGGAAAACAGGAAGAAATAGATTTGGGGGACAAGATGAAGACTTTAAATTTAAATAAGACCGAACTGCCATATAGAGTGTGTATATAATCTTTCTCTTCAGGAAGACCTTTAAACATGGAAAGCACGTTTTTCACCTTTGAAATCTTAACATCTTGAACAGTGCAACATGTGACAGAGTAGGCATTTAGTGAGCAATTGTTAAACGAACTTCACAGCTTTGAAAATATTTCATTCATTCCAATGTAAGAAGATTCTAGTTGCTGTGGAAAGCCCGATTTTAGACAGTTTCCCTCACCAAGACTGACAAGGAAAAACATTGATTGGCCGGTAACTAAAAAAGAGAAAGGGGCACCTGGGTGGCTCAGTTGGTTGAGCGTCAGCTCAGGTCACGATCTCATGGTTCCTGAGTTCGAGCCCCGCATCAGGCTCTGTGCTGACAGCCTGGAGCCTGCTTCAGATTCTGTGCCTCCCTCTCTCTCTGCCCCTCCCCCACTCACACTCTGTCTCTTGAAAGTAAATAAACATTTAAAAAAAAAGGGAGAAAGAAAAACTATGAGATTCTTATTTTTTTTTAATTCTTATTTATTTAGTTTTCTGTAGTTAAACTAAAATGGGAATTAAAAGCTTTAATGTGTGTGCTTAAATTCTTGGGCCAGCCACTGACCTACTTGAAGTGATTTTACCTCCCAGTGTTTCAGTTTCTCCATTTGCAAAAGGGAGATAATGGTAGTTGCTTTATCTCACAAGGATGTCATGAAAATAAGTCAGATAAATTGCTTTGCCCTCCTTGGAAAGGGGCTCCAGAAAGTAAGCATTATTAGATATGATGATGAATACTCACAACTTCAAAGATATTTTTAAATTGCCCCCCAAGTCTTTGAACATGTTAAGCCTATGAATAGCACAGTGTTAGGTGTTTATACATTTCTGGCAAGCTTTCACCTCTTGTTAAAGCAGTAAATGGTCTTTGAACAAATGTATTTCTCATTCTTTGATAACTATGCTTCCTTGTTTGTACACTTGAAAGATGATTATCATCTGGCATGTGAGGTCAAGTCCAGCTCCTTGGTGCCATTACAGTTCAATTGCAGCTTTAATTGAGTTTTTCTTCCAAGGTTGAAAATAAGTCATTTGGTTCACTTTAGTAAGCTCCTTGCACTCTAAAAAGTGATTGTGAGGTGAATACAACTATTTTCTGCAAATGATATAAATAATGTTTTTCATTTTAGCTACAATATCCTCATTCGAAAATTGATATGAAAAATCCGGTATTTTTATTTCTTCACTGTTGTATTTTTTTTTTTCTGATGGGTTTCCCTAAAATTGCTTTTAATAGCTATAATTATACATTTTAACATTTCTAACACAGACAGTCCCTGACTTACAGCGGTTTGACTTACAATTTCTTTACTTTAGGAAAGTACAAATGCGATAAGTATGCTTTCAGTAGGAGCCATACTTGAAATGTTGAATGTTGACTTTTTCCCAGGCTAGCAATATGTGGTGGGATGCTCTCTCGAGATGCTGGGCAACAACAGGGAGCCTCAGGTCCCAGTCAGCCATGCCATCATGAGGGTGAACCAATACACTTACAACCTTCTGTACCCGGACCAGCCATTCCGTTTTTCACTTTCGGTAGAATATCCAGCAAATTGGGACGCCTGGGTGGCTTGGTCGGTTAAGCGTCCGACTTCGGCTCAGGTCATGATCTCACAGTCCGTGAGTTCGAGCCCGGCGTCGGGCTCTGTGCTGACAGCTCAGAGCCTGGAGCCTGTTTCAGATTCTGTGTCTCCCTCTCTCTGACCCTCCCCCGTTCATGCTTTGTCTCTCTCTGTCTCAAAAATAAATAAACGTTAAAAAAAAAATTAAAAAAAAAAAAAGAATATCCAGCAAATTACATAAGATATTCAACACTTTATTGTAACGTAGGCTTTGTGTTAGAGATTTTGCCCAAGGGTAAGCTAACGTCAGTGGTAGGCTAGGCAAACCTATCATGTTCGGTACACCAGGTGTACTTTTGACTTATGAGATCTTCAACTTACAACAGGTTTATCAGGACATAACCTCATCGTGAGTCAAGAAATACCTACATAGACAGCCATGGTACACACATAAATATCACCAAAGTAAAAACCTACAGACCCCAAGACAAAATACAGGATAGGAAACATCATCTAGGACATTTCTTATTACAGATGTGCATCACGTTCATAATTAGTATGATATTAGAAAAACTAACAGACCATTAGCACTACCATTCTTATCCACACTTCTCTTACCTATATGCCTAACACAAATCAAAACTCTTCCTGCTGGAGTAGCCAAAACACTCCCAGTAGAGTGCTGCAAAATCATTCTTTGCAAAGGAAGAGAATAACACCTACTTCTCCTCTCTTAAAGAACCCCCTCTCCAGGTAAGTCTCACTATATCCACTCGACAGATGTGGAATTTGAAGCTGGGTGCTTTACACTAGATCCCCCAGCTAGGTCAGAACACAGGCTAAATATGCTTGACCACAAGGATAACATCATTCCCATTCCTTCCTCTTTCCTTTTTCTCTCCAGGAAGAATTGAAGCAACACAAAGGAAGACACTGTACACTTTGATAACTCTCTAGGAGGGGAGATCTGAACCAGGACAAAGGAAAGGTAGGGGTAAAATGGCCTCAATTCTACCAAGTGATGGTAGAAGCCTCCTCACAGCTTCACCAGGATCTGACAGAACGGACACTGATGAACGATAGGCCTCCCTCAGGCAGAACCCCAGGAACAAATGTCCTAGGCCCTAAATATTATGAAGAAGGAGTGGCATTACTATTTCAGAATATTATTAAAGTTTAATTTTGAAAGTCCTGCCTCCAATGATATACCCAGGGGCCGATAAAAGATGCCAACAGCAGAGCGTCTTCTCAAATACGATTATTCTGGGTGGGCCTTGAACTGGTGGGATGGCCCTAACTCCCACATCTCTAGGGAAAGCCTTCCTGGCATGTGGTATCATTGAATTTACCTAGGCCAAAGGTCATAAATTAGTGGCCTATAATGAGCCAGATTTTACCTCAAAAGGCTCTTCAGTTGGCCCACTGCAATGACTTCTGCCACCAACCACCTAAGTCAGGCCAAACTGCACAGGCTAACGGCACAGTCCTCCACAAGACTGCCCTTACTCCAGATACCAGTCACAGGTTCAAGGGTCCCAGGCCACCCTCCCTTCTAAGCTGCTGGCTACAAATTTAGGGGTTTCTGCTGCTTCCTCAAGTTTGGTAATTTGCTAGAATGACTCACAGAAGTCAGGAAAATGCAATACTTATAATTACAGTTTTATTATAGCAAAAGGACAGGAAGGAGAGATGCAGAGAGCAAGGTCTGGGAAAGTCTCAAATGTGAAGCTTCCACTGTTCTCTCCTGCGTCCTCAAGGATGTATCATCTTCCCAATACACTGATATGCGACAAGGTGGATTACTACCAACCAGGAAAGTTCATCCAAGCTTCCGTGTGTCCAGAGTTCTTACTAGGGCTTCATTATATCAGTATGATTGGTAAATCATGTGTCAGTCTCTGCCCCCCCCCCCCCCACAAACCCCTTCCCAGAAGGTTGGGTTGATAATCCCCCATTTGCTCTTTCTGGCACGACCAGCCCCATACTGAGTCATCTCATCAACTATTAGTCATCTCACAAAGTATGAGAGACCCACCATGAATAAGAAAGGCACTCCTACCACCTGGGAAATTCCAAAGGTATAGAAGCTACTTCCCCAAACTCAGAAACAAAGACCAGCCCAAATTCTTTATACACCCACATGATATTTAAATGTTATTTCAGATTAGCTACCAACATTTAAAACTGTGTTCACATAAAAATCTAAATGTTTTGTACTCCCCTGAAGTATTGGCAATCTTAGTCTTCCATTCTCACAAAGCTGCTGCCTGCTTTCTAAGGGACACTCGTGTCTCCCCACCATCTCCCTGGTCTCTACTTTCTTATTCTTGGAGTGATTCACTCCTTTGTTTCCTTCACATCCATGGCAAACATTTAAATTTACAAACCCTGGCCTAGGCCTTGGGTGTTTTGGCTGTTTTTACTCCATCTCACATTATTAACTTCAAGGAATACGTGGGGAAGGAAGGGCAATTACCTTTTGCCCTTTCATTATCTTACTTTCAAGCTACTTTTCCTCTACACTTCATATGAGTCTGGGTGCATGTGTGCATATACGCATGCCTGTGCCGTACAGGTGTCTCTTAGAAGGTCTTGAGCCAGGCTAATATGAAAGGTTTGACTGCAGAACCAGGACAAGCTGAAATAAAATTCATGTCATCTTCAGAGTCAAAAACTAGAGCCAATGGAGGACCTTAGAAAAGAAGCCTCTCATTCTAAAGACAAAGCAAAACCTATGTTTCTCAATATCTTTAAAGCTATAGCTTCCTTCATAAGCGTAAAATTCTCACATCCTCCTTTATTATTTGATATTCGGCATAATTAACTGAAAAAAATAAGTGGGGCAGATACTATTATTTTCAAAATTCACATACCCCTTTCTCCCACTATACCACTCTGTAAATCACTTGTTTAAAGAATATAAGAGGCATGAAACAAGCCCCAAGTACATCAGTGGCCACGTGGATGGATACCTATAGTCTCTCTTAGGTACAAGTGTCACAGAGACCTTGAGTTTTATCTTCAGTATTCGTGGGTTTCATATTTTGAATTTATCTACTAAAATTTGTAAACCCAAAATCAATACCTGCAATGTTTTTACAGTCATTCACAAACACATGCAGAGCAGTAAAAAATTTCAGTCAACTGATTTTGAAGGTTCCCAGCAGAGGCCAAACAAGGGGACACTTTACATTCTCGTTCCAAAAATAACACTGTAAATAACTGCCCTTTTTGTGTTCTATTTAGGGGCACTTTTTTGGCACTTTTGTGCTTTTTTGTTATTGATTTTGTTATTTAAAACGACCCCCAAGCATAGTGTTGAAGTGCTATCTGGTGTTCCTAAGTGCAAGAAGGCTGTGATACTGGGGCATCTTGGTGGCTCAGTCCGACTCTTGGTTTCCGCTCAGTTCACGATCTCATGGTCTGTGAATTTGAGCCCCGCGTCAGGCTTCACGCTGACAGTGCAGAGCCTGCTTCGGATTCTCTCTCTCCTTCTCTCTGCCCCTCCCCTGCTCGCTCTCTCTCTCAAAATAAATAAATAAATACTTTTAAAAAAAGAAAAAAAAAAAAAGGCTGCGATATGACCCATATAGGAAATGCACGTGCTAGATATGCTTCGTACAGGCATGAGCTATATGAACTTGAGTACATTAATGATATATGCATATTAAATATATATGTAAATGTCAATGTTATATGTTAAATAATATAGTATTAAAAATAGTAAGTCAATCATATATTGAACATATATTAAGATATTAATACATTTCTTTAAACAGAAACACACATAAAACAAGATTATGCCTTAATCAGTTGGTGCAGATGTTGTGACCAGAGGCTCACAGAAACCTAATTCCATATTTCCCCCGAGAGAAATGGTTCAGTATTCACTAGTTCAATGTTTATAACTTTATAGAACTACCACAAATGACAAGGATCAGCTGTACGTGTAAAATAGTGAAGCACACATGGGACTTTCCAGCACAAAATCACATCAAAGGTGGCTGTGGAGGGAGTGGGGGTTGGGGGTGGAACCTAAGCTCACAGGCAAGTAACCATTAAGGATGCGATTTCGTTTTAAACCAGAAAATGATGGTGCAATTAATGCTAGTCATTCTTCCCAGATAAACCAATGCAGCATTAAGATGCCACATAGTAAACAGAGCACTGAACTTAAAGTTGGGAGGCCTTGTTGCTGGTCCCAACTCTGCAAGTAATTAACTTAGGTAAGTCATCTAACCCCATTTAAGCATGTTTCTTTATCTGCTAGAGGGATTTAAGTCTTGTAGCAATAACTCACATTTGCCATAATTATTATCCACAAAAGCTTTCCATGTAAATTATATCACTGGATGACCCTGATGGTCCCTTTTTACTCCAAAACCGTATCACTTAAGAGAATTACTTTGCCAAACTAGAATAAATATATCAAATGTTTATAATACTAAGAAGAGCTTTCCTTTGGAATGTTTATAAGACATTAGTCAGAGGGAGGACTTCAAATACAAGAACTAAAAAACAGCTGTGGACTTATTTTTAAATTGTATTTATTCAATTAATATTTTCTTTTTAAAAATGAGAGAAAAACATTCCCAGGAGATGGCCATCCTTGCCGCAGGCCCCATACCACCACAAATCTTGTAAATGCGGAGAAGCTAAAGTACCACTAGGTGGAGCAGGAACAAAAGACATTTATTTATAGTTCAAGGAACCCGGGCAGTCTTCAAGAGGTCTTAAAAGGTCACCTTCTGAGTACATGGAAGCTTGGTGAAGCGGAGTTATCTCAACCTACTCACCCTGTGTGCTTTCCAGAAAACCATGCTGACTGAGGAAAATTATTTTTCTTCTTAGAGAGCATTACCAGCAACAGCGAATTCCAGCTTTTTCACACGTCTATAATTGGGCTAAGAATTGTGTTGGACAACACTAAAGGACCTATTTTAGGTAATGGGCTGAGGTACTGCAGACCTACACATTTACAAATTTGCTGACATGGTCCTCCAGATTGGTTCTTTCCGTTGTCAGGTCGGGACGTGAGCAGAATATCACCCTGGTCATTTGTCTTCATAACGCAGGCCCCAGGGGCACCTGGGTGGCTCAGTCGATGGGGAGTCTCACTTCGGCTCAGGTCATGATCTTACGTTTGTGAGTTCCAGCCCCGGGTCAGGCTCTGTGCTGATAGCTCAGAGCCTGGAGCCTGCTTCAGATTCTGTATCTCTCTCTCCCTCCCCCTCCCCTGCTCATGCTCTGCCAGTCTCTCAAAAATAAATGTTAATTTTTTTTAAAATAAAAAATAAATGTTAAAATGCAGGTCGCTGGCTACCATCTCTCCCAGCAACAACTCCCTGAATAGCTGTCTTAAGGAAGTGAAGGCACTCGTTTGGGATGAATCCATACGTAAATTTGGATTTAGTCTTTGGAGATAACTGGGCAGAAGGGCCTGTAGGTTGTTTCCTTTAACCTAGTAGGCCATCAGTTTATTTTCTTTCCTGAAAGACCACCAGATCCAAATGGGGGGCGGGGGTGGTAACATATTTCCTTCTTTTCCGTTTGTCGCCACTTAATGCTTTGCAACCACCGGCAGAGGCAAAGAAAATTAACAAGCTGGCACCATTAAAGGAACAATATTCACTGTTTTGAGAACACACTAGTTCTGGTTAACAAATACTTACGAAATGTTTAACAATCCCATCGAGGGGACTGGCTGCCTGATCTACTTTCCAGATCTACTTTCGTAAAGGCAAAACCTCAACAAAACCCCCAGATCAGCTAATACATGAGGTACAAATGGGCAACAAAACCAGAGGCAGGGGATTAGGACAAAAACCCTACAAAAGAATGGCTCGCTGACTGCTTGGCTCACTGCCCACTCATCTGGGCCAATTTCATAAATGTTCTCCACGCATCCTTCTGCCAATCTGCACGCACCCTAGTCCAATCCGCGGGTATCGCGACCACACAGACCCACCACTGATGGCGAAGGGAGACCGACGCGCACAAAAGGAGTTCCGCCCCGCCCCCACCCCTTCCCTTGGGAAAGCCGACTGCGCGCCTCCAACAGCACCTCAGCAGGCGGCATGTGTCTGAGCCCAGTCCCGGGTGCAAGTCCCACAGCTCAGGGAAGCGCACCGCGCGCGGGGACCTGCTCCCGTTTCTCTCCCTGCGGTCAGAGCCTCGCCCTTGGCCCCCCAAGGGACCCGCGGCTGACAGAGCCCAACTCTTCGCGACGGCAATGGGTGCCTCCGGAGAAGCCCCGGGCCGACCGCGGCCTCTAGGCGGGACGCGGGGGCTAAGGAGGCGAGCCACCGCAGGGTCCTGGGAGGGGCGAGCAAGTCAGCAGCTGACATTTTTTGTTTGCTCCAAACTGTACGGTGGACGGCGGTAGGCCGAGGCTTTTCCGCCCGCTGAAAGTCAGCGAAAAAAACAGCGTGCGGGAAACAAAAGCGCGGCGCCTACGCCCTTCTCAGTTAGGGTTAGACAAAAACTGACCGCTTCCCCTCCCAGGCCCACCCTCCACAACCCGAGGTGCACAACGCCGCGGCTCCCTATAAAGACAGCGGCCGCCGTACGCGCCGATTGGCTAAAGCCCTCCCATCGCGGTTCTCGCGAGATCCGTCCCCACCCACCCACCCACCCCCCCCTTTTTTTTTTGGAATGCTCTATTTCCGGCCGTGAGGACAGTTGCGCCCCTCCCCCCACATTTCCTGGGAAAAGCGTTAGGTATTTTCCGACGTACTTGGAAAGTAAAAACGAACTTGTCCTACTGCACGGCTCCGTTTTCCATGCCTTAAGGACCGGGTGCACCTGCCTTAAGGACCGGCCTCGGGGCGCTTGACCACCTTAAGAAAATGAAGTTCACAGAAAAATTTTAGGGCCTGGGAAATATGACAGTGATTCTCAACTCTAGTCACATTTGTTAGAGATCTTTAAGAAAATAGATTCCCGGATAGCCTTGGCTAAACCAGAAGGTTGGCTGGACTCGTTGGATTGCCTTGGAGTTCCTGCCCTGCTCCCTTCTCCTTAGAAGGCCTTTTTGCAACGTCTTCTTGAACATAGGATGGGTTTTATTAAGTATAACTACTTCATTCTTAATCTTAACATTCAAGATTTGAATTTACCTTTTATTAGGAAATGAAAGCTTTTCAGTCATTAACTTTGCTTTAATGTTGTGTCATGATTAGGTTAAAAATCCACCATAAATTGTACCAAGTTTCTGTAATGGTATAATTGAAAGGGCGGGCCTACTCCCTCCGACTCCATCTTGTTCTGTGTCCTTCACCTTGACCACACCTCCTCCCCTTGAGTAACCCCACCCCTCTCACCTGCCTAACAGGACTCGGACCCTTCCCCAGGACCCTTCCCCAGCCAATCGGCTGAGGCCATAGCCATTACCTTACCAACTGCCCCTAGGCCCCAATAAAACCTTTGTCCTTTCGAAACTCGCTCTCTCTCCCTGGTATCTCACCGCTGCGGCGGTGCAGGTAGGGGATTGAGCTCGAGCTAGCTCGAATAAAGGCTCTTTTGCTTTTACATCGGACTCGGCTCCCTGGCGGTATTTGGGGATCACGAATTCTGGGCATAACAATAATATTGTTTTACATATTCATGTTCAGTTGGGTGAATTCTGTGGAGTTGTCGCTATTGACACCTCAGTCTGAAAGAAAGATAAAATCTTAGAGGGGTTGGTTTCCAATGATTTTAAGGGCAGGGAAAATACAAACGTGATTTTCCATTTTATTCCCTATCCCTAGATTACTTGAAAAGGATCATCTATGAGCCCATGTTAGAGGCTGGAGTCAGTACAGAATATTCCAGGTAGGTTGTTGAGTTAACTACCTGAGACCATGGTTCAGAATTGTTTGCCTGACTAATGTAGCAAGCAATTTACTTTGGGATCGCTTTAAACTTAAATCTCTTAACCTGTTTAAATATCAATTTTTTTAATTTGTAAAATGGGAGTAATGCTTGTCTTGCTCATCTCTCTGGGATGTTGAAGTTTTGCTTTGTGTTTTAAGTTTATTTCTGAGAGAGAGCAAGAGGAGGAGGGGCAGAGAGGGAGAGACAGAATCCGAAGCAGACTCTACACTGTCAGCATGGAGCCCAATCCTGGGCTTGAACCTATCAACCACGAGCTGATGACCTGAGCTGAAGGCAAGAATCTGATGCTTAACCCACTGAGCCACCCAGGCCCCCCTGAGATGTTGAAGTTTAAATTAGATAAATGTGTAGATAGCCCTATTTTCTTTTAGAAAACAGTTTCAGAATTCTGAAGAATAAGTTCATGCTCTCTACAGTGCTTGTGAATCTGGTGCGTGCAGCATCAACTGTTCCACAGTGCTCTCAGATAATCATTTTTTACACGGTATCCAATCTAGTTTTCCTTATAATCACTGACGTGAGAGAGAAGTACGTAGGAATGAAATGCACCTCTTCACAAATGCTTGACTCAGGCCCACTTCTCCTTGTACAATGTGCCCATCATTATTACACCTTGGAATCTTTGCCCTAATGTTACCTCTGGCCAGAATTTTCTTTTGGTCAATTCTCCATATCTACATACCTACTGGGAGTGCACCATAGAGAGCATCAGGGAAGGGGATAGAGATGAAAAGGGAAATCCCACAATCCCTTTCTTCTAAGAATATATCTATTGCGGGAGAAAGACAAGCAAACTAAAAGATAAGGCTGCATAAATTAAGTGGTCAATAGGAGAACAAATAATGCGTTGGAGGACACAATGAATTTTGACTGCATGGAGGAAGTAGCATCTAATTCTACAACAGAAGATAACAGATTTCATTGTATTCTAAAAGTATCTAGGGGCGCCTGGATGGCTCAGTCAGTTGGGTTGGGCGTCTGACTTTGGCTCAGGTCATGATCTCCCAGTTCGTGTGTTCGAGCTGCATCAGTCTCTGTGCTGACAGCTTGGAGCCTGATTCTAATTCTGTGTCTCCCTCTCTCCCTCTGCCCCTCTCCCACTCGCACTCTGTCTCTCTCTCTTTTCCTTATATTTTAGTACATAGTTTTATGTACTAAACAAAAAAGAATAAAATTAAAAGGTACCTTTACAGAGTTTATCCTATTTGAAATTTACAATGACCCTGTGAGACAGACAGGGATTAGCAGCCCCACTTTATGGATAAGAAAAATTTATCTTCAAAATGTTCGTGCAGCTGGTAGGTGGTAGAGCCTAGACCTAAATCCACATGTGCTGCCCCTGAATTCTGAGGAAAGGGCATTACATTAGGTTTAAATTTCAGCTGTCTTTCAAATCTAGCCCCAGAGCCAAATCTACCAGAAAGTCTTCCACGAGACCTCAAGGTATTTTCCTCCTTATGAACCCCCAGACCATTTTATGCTTCTCTTAGGACACCAAATCACTTTCTACCTAGTATTATTATAATTAAGGCATAAATCTCACCTCTTATACTAGACTGCTGGCTTCTTAAGGACAGGATCTCACTCCTGCTTTAGCAGTCATTGTGCTTAACATAGTGCTTTGCACAGAGCAGATATGAAATACTTTGAGTTACATGAATACTGCCATCATTATCAAGAACCCAGGTCATTTCAGACTCTTCCCCCATCATATCTAACTAGATACCAAGACTTGTCAGGTTTTTTTGTAATTACTTCTTCTGAATTCCTATTGTCTATAATCTTGAGTCTTATGACTTGACTACTTTATATCTAGAATAATAACTGGTTAACTGATCACCAAATCTCCAGGGCCTTCCCAGCCCAATTTATTCTCCAAACCACTGCCACATTCATCTTAATTTCCTAGGTTTCCTGCTTTTCATTCTTTAATTGTTCTCCTTTGCCTATAGGACGTGTAACACAAAGCCTCCCTTTCCAGTCCTTGGCCTTCATTTACTTTCCTAGTCATTGCTCTTAGTCTGCTCAATGTGAGCTCTTTATTTCAATAAAACCAGTCTATTAAGCATGCCTTGAATATGCTTTGTTCATTATGTAAACCTCAACAAACTTAAATCTGTATCACCCAGTTGGCACACATGTTGCACTACAAATTTTTCCAAGGGAAAGATGAGAACTTCAAGGTCAAGAATAATGTTTCCTCTAGCATTTAATTTGGTTCTACTCCAGAAACAGGTTGTTTGCTTCACCCATCACAGAAATGGAAGAGACATGGACATTCCAACAACTGAAATACTTTGTTCTCTCAGACACATATAATATCCAAAGTTTTCTGTCACATATACTCAAAGCATTTTTTTCTAACCATTTTATCTGTATTCAGAAGCATCTTTGATGTACTATGTTGGGTCCAACTTCTTTAAATTCTGCCTTAGTGATCCACATGTCCTGGAAAGCAGACAGGGATGCAAGAATAGAGCCTCCCATCCACACTGATAGTTTCCTTTCTGGGGGAACTGTAACTTGCACAGGTGTATTGGCAGGTACCATATTTGCTACACCTTTAACTAGCCGCTTGTCTAAACCGGGGAAAGAGGTTGATCCCCCAGCAAGGATAATATTGGAGAAAAACGAATTCCTCAGATCTGTATCACATTTCATTATGCTGTTGAAACACAACTTATCGATGCCAGGGGTCTGAAGGTTCCTAAGACGTGGAGAGAAGAGGGCCTCTGGACAATGAAAGAGTTGGTCATAGAGCTTGATCATCGTCCCATCAGGTAGCTGGTAAACTTTCTCTATAGAATCACGTTTCTTGGCCATTTCCTCTTCGTAGTTCATTACCACATAACAAGAAGTTTCCTTAATGTCTGCGACAATCTTTCTGTCTGCAGCACTAAGCAGCATGATGCCCTGCTCCTTCAACAGTGTCATGAGGTAGTTGGTGAGGTCAAGGCCTCCCAGATTTAGCTGCTGGACACCATGAGGCAGACAGTAACCCTCAAAGATGGGCACACACTGGGTAACCCCAGCACCTGAGTTCAGCACAAAACCAGTTGTGAAGCCAGCAGCAAAGAGAGCCAGCACCCCCTGAATGGACATATAAAAGGCAGGCACCTCCAGATGCTCAAAAAACACTTCAGTGATTTGTTGCCGGTTGGCCAGTGGGTTCAGTGCTGGCTCCGTAATCAAGACTGGGCCATCACAGGCCTTTAGTTTCAGGTTATGATCATAGATATGCTTCCACATGACCTCCATGTCCCCCCAGGAAGTAATGAGACCACGTTCCACTGGGTAGCTGTAGGAAAAGCAGTAAGATAAGTGACAGCTTTTTTTTTTTTTTTTTAGTGGCAGCTTTTAATTTTTTCAGCATCTACTCTCTTCAAACCTGGGTTAATCCCCATACTTATTACCAGTACCCTTTGTTGGCAGTGACTGTCACAGCCAGTTAGAGAAGGTAACTGCCAGCAAAAGTCTGCATAGCTGACTTCCTCTGCAATTTTTGTTGCTTTCCATTTGTCCCCCGCGTTGGAAGACAAAGAATCTTTAAAAAAAAAAAAAAAAAAATTGGGAAGTCTTTGGAGCACCTGGCTGGCTTAAGTCAGTTAAGCATCTGACTCTTGATCTTTGCTCAGGTCAGGAATTCCCAGTCGGTGGGATCAAGTCCCAAGCTCTAGGCAGAGCCTGCTTGGGATTCCCTTTCTCCCTCTCTCTTTCTGCCCCTCCCCTGCTTCCTCTCTCTCAAAATAAATAAACTTTAAACGAAGTTTAAAAATTGGGAAATCTTTACATAATAGTACAGTTTTAATATCAATTAATTGAAGAAAATAACCCACAGGGAGAAAGTGACATCCTTAAATAAACTTGTACATTATGAACGGTGACTTTATTTATACATTTGAACAGATCTGTTTACATACAAAGAGCAAGTAATGCTAACCCTTCAGATGTCTGGTACCCTCAGAGATTTGTGGCCTGCACCAGCGGGTTGAAACTTCCTGTTCCTGTCTTCCTTGTCCTCTCACCCTTATGTCCCTCATCTAGACCCTCCCTCTTTCCCCTCCACTAGGGTCCTGCCCGCTGTGAGAAGACGGTACCTGATGGACAACGAGTTTCTCCGCTCCTGCGCTTGGTCACCTACACACGTTTCCAGCGCGCCCTCCGCTACCCAGCCCTGTCCTTTGGCCCGGCCGATAATGTTGGGGTAGACGAATTGGGGCTCCCGCGACCCAGCCAGGCCCGCCTTAATCACTCCTGAGCCGTTGTCGATCACCACTGGTAGCTGGTAGTAGTAGTTCATGCCGTCTCCGCCTCCTAGCCTCCTATCGCCTGGCTACTCCGGCTGCCCTGGCTGCGGGCTGTGGGCTGCGGGCTGCGCTAGGGAGCGAAAGTGCGTAGCGCGGGCCCTTGGGCAGCGCCAGAAGGCCTACGGCCTGGAACGTCGCGTCACAGAAGCGCTGGCCTGACCACGGGGCCTGGGCCTGGCAAGCGAGCCCTGGAGAGCCCAGGCCCATTGATCCTCCAAACTACTGCCGCCCCCCCCCCCCCCCCCCCCGCATCTCACAGGGGCTGGGTCACTTGCCACCCCCTGGAATCCCGGGATACCAATATCAGGAAAACCCAACTTTCTTCCCTAATGATATAAATCTAACCCTTCACAAGGGGCCTTCCCCAATACCTCGATGAGTCATAAAAAGTTTTCTTTTCCAAAGCCTTTGAATTCTGGTTAATAAGTGTCTGTCCATGGGCATGTTGAAAGTTCTAGAATGTGGCCTTGAACCTAGGAAAAGGTGGGGAGATTTGACTAGAGAAAGTTGTCACAGAAGACGCCTGGTTTGTGCTTCTGGAAACCCTTGTCAACTTTTGAAAACACAAAGGAAACAATGCTAGGATTTAAAGTTGGCTTTATATACTTTTATTATTGTTTCTATACACCAGGCAAATACTTTGTTGAGCTTCTTTCCTGCAGTTTCTAAGCAAAATGTAGTCAAAACCAAAATGGTAGAAGCTCACTTTTTTGGATTGATTGATTTTTAGCAATCTCATCTGGTTATCCCCTATGTAATATGAAGGTCATTCCTATTTCCTAAAAAATACAGGTAATGGTCTCATGGTTTCCTGAGTTGGAGCCCCGCATCCGGCTCTGCACTGACTGTGCAGTCTACTTGGGATTCTCTCTCTCTCTCTCTCTCTCTCTCTCTCTCTCTGCCTCTTGCCTCTCCGCCACTCTGCTGTCTCTCTCTCAAAATACATAAAAACTTAAAAAAAAAAAAAAGGCTTGATTTTTAGGCATAAGGACGTGTCTGCCTCTTTGCAAGAAAAGTGATATTCCTTAGGTCCTATGAAGTTTAGGTTTAGAAAAATTTAAGTACATTGTGTGCCAAAAAGTGCATCTTTGGTGTCTGATTTTTTACCCCCTCAATTTTACACACTATGTAGAGGATTTAAAAACACCTCAGCAAGTTCGAACCTCTGTTTGGTCTCTGAAAGCAGGGGAGGAAATTCAAAAGCTATTTACTTGTCTCTCCACCAGAGGTTGAAAGGGTCACCTAAGTAACAGCGGTGGCACTTGGTGCTGCAAGCCTCTGCAAGAGGAGGGAGGCCACTGAAGCCCCGCACTACACCCTGCCTTCTGAGCAACGTCTCTCCAGGAAAGGATACGAAATAAAACATTTCTTTCCCACAGAAGTGTTACCCAAAGGAAGGGCAAGGAGTGAGTGCCTGGTTTCTGCAGCGGTACCTAAGAGTCTGAAAAAAAGTGCATGCAAATTCCAACTTTCAGAATAGTTTCAGCACTATACAATTAAACATTTTGTTATTTTCCTTTTCTGATTGTTTTGTTTTATTTTTCCTGTTAAAAGCTATCTCAATATTACGTGCCTGTGAACGCCAAATTACTACTTCCATATGAAGGACTTTCTGAACCACAACACCTAGCCGAGTTTCCGTAGTGTAGTGGTTATCACGTTCGCCTAACACGCGAAAGGTCCCCGGTTCGAAACCGGGCGGAAACAGCTTCTTTTTTTTTTTTTTTTTTTTTTTTTTCTTTCTTTTTCTACAGGGTTCCCCCGAAACGGAGCCATGTGGTTTTCACCAATTATTCCAGACTTTTAAAATGCATTCTTAATAGCAACTTACTGAACAGTGAGAATTTAAACTTTCACCCTGGTTATGTTATTCAGCAAATGTTTTTATTGACAGCTTGCCATGTGAAGTGCTTCAAAAAAAAAAAAAAATTCAAATCACAACCTACTACTTAAAAATAATGTAACATACAGCCTAGAGAGGAGCTCAAACACAGCGGTAAAACTGTTAGCCTTGTTGCTTCCTAAGCACCTTTTGTGTTACAAGTCATGTGGTTTTCCATTAGTTTTCCCCTTCAGACTGCAAATTCCTCATTGCCGGGAGACCATGTTTTAGTCTTATTTTATACATACTTAGTGTCGTGCTTAACACCTGGTAGAGACTCATATTTCTGAATGAACTACCGAAAAGGGTTTCAACAAAATATAAAAGTGGAATCAGAAAGGTGTAATCTAGAGCCAGCCTCAACTTTTCCCCTTATAAACTTTATGGTAGTGGCTTTATTCACAAATATGTTTCTTACCGCCTAGAGAAAAGAAGTTAAAGAGCAAACAGTGTCCTTGAAAAAAATCTCAGAAGAAATGGGTAAATTCCAGTTGAGACTGTCTTTTAAAATGAAGTCATGAGTAAATAGTCTATGGTCCTGACACATCTTTAACAAGAATAAATGTAGTTCTGGTTTTCTTCGAACTATGGTATCCGTAAGTACTAGGGGAAAATTCACCCTACAATATCAACACGACTTATCCTACTGTTTCTATGCCTCTTGTATGTTACACAGATAACTGGCATCCTTTTCCTTCACTGTACAAAATCTGAATTCGATGTAAATTATTACGTTAAAATATTCCTGGCCCAGACGCAGAACCTTTTGCGGTATAAAGCCCACCTTCCTGCAATGTTGCGTGTGCCCAGGTGCCCTACTGCTTTGCCCCGCTTTCTTGCATCTCAGACTTTTAACACCAGGTAAGGATATCCTGAAACCTAAGCTACAGTTGGCTGATGCAAACACAATTCAGGGTTCTCAAGAGCTTTCGGGTACATAAACTGAAAAGGAGTGACCAGTCTCAGTTCAAAAATCCTCTATGGCCAGGAGCCTAAGTACACAAAGCAGCTGTTCCCACTCTCGGGGGTCCCGAGGAAGGAGAGGATGATGGGAGAAACCAAGAAACTACAAGCCCCAGCATGCAGTGTGCAATCTGGCTCCCGGAAAGAGGACTTTCGGGCGGTGCTGCCCGACCTCGGCCCTGAACGAGAGATGCTGACTATCGGCCGACCAGAATGTTTAGAATGAGGAAGACAAGCGGGTCGCTGCGAATGAACCCTTAAGTCCCGTATCCATGACGTTCACAGTTTCGCTGGAGACCCTGGTATGCAGGAGAGCGAAATCTCTGCGGGCTAGCCCGGTCCGTCCTCGCCGGTACCAGACCTCCACGGTCCCAGAGCCTCCAGCGTTTCCTCTGGACGCCCGGGCCGGATATGATGTCTCCGTAGAGGAAGAAGGAAGAGGCGGAGCGGGGAGCGGTGACGTCCTTCCAAGATGGCGGAGAGAGCGTGAAGAAACTGTTGCCCCTTGATTTGCTCTAGGTGAGTCTTTCTTCACGCCCCAGCTTGTCAATCCTGCTTTCTCCGGACGCGGCGTCAGGAGTGAGCAGACTTCATGGAGTTTGAATTCAGGTCGAGGCGAAGATATTAACATGGAAAGCTTGGGCGAGGCAGCCCCGGTGTTGGCTTTGGCCACAACCTCTGCTGTGGGAACCCGAGGCAGTCGTGGGAGCTGGCCGAAGGGCAGTGCGGCAGAAGCCGGGAGAGACTGGCTTTGGTTGTCACTCTCCGTTGCCGTCGGGAGGGGGATGAGAGGGGGTGTGGCCTCCTCCGGGCGAGTGACGGAACCTTGACAACTCTGGCTCTCTGCTCCTCCGCCTCCTGGGCACCCGCCCCGCGTTTTGAAGCAACTGTGTGCACCACGGAAAACTAACAGGTTGTGGGGATTTGAGAGCGGTTTTAAAGAACTCATACTGTGTTTTTTCCCTCATCTGTCCAAAGGAGTCATTTCTTAGTGGTTTGTTAATTTTTTCCCCAACACATGCATGCGTACTGAGCTTGGAAGTCTGGAGGTTCAACTGCTGCAAAGCGTGAAATCTTGCGGTGCTTTTTTTCAGCTCGTGGAAGTGTTTTCACGTATCGCCGTATATTGATGTGTCCAAACGATTGTGTTAGTTGGCCAAAGATAGGCACTTAACCTTCAGCATTTTTAACTAATCTGTTTGATAAGAATTTTCTGTGGGGGCAAATGAGGACTGACTTTATTCTTGTTCATGTTCTATGTCCCTTCTCCCCTTACCAATTGCTTGGGTGAAACGTTTGATGAAAACTTAGGGTTACTGACTTACTGTCTCTTTTTGTCTTTTAGAACAAGGGTAAAATTCCATTCTGATCTCAAAATGCAGTATTCGCACCACTGTGAGCACCTTTTAGAGAGACTGAACAAACAGCGGGAAGCAGGTTTTCTTTGTGACTGCACCGTAGTGATTGGGGAATTCCAGTTTAAAGCTCATAGAAATGTCCTTGCCTCATTTAGTGAGTATTTTGGTGCGATCTACAGAAGCACTTCTGAGAACAATGTCTTCCTTGATCAGAGTCAAGTGAAGGCTGATGGATTTCAGAAACTGTTGGAGTTTATATACACAGGAACTTTAAATCTTGACAGGTAAAGTACACATTTCGTTTTCATTTCTAAAAGCTAGTCAACGGTCTTTAGAGCTAAAGTATATTTGTAGCTTTTCCATTCAGTCCCTTAACTTCATATATTGCTGTGCACAATGCTATTGTTGTTTTTGATAAAGATGTCAGTATTACTGATTTGGGATGAACAGACTACATTTCTTAAGCGCAAAAAGCACAGATGCTAATTAGATTAAAGCCTTTTTTCTGACACATTTGATTTACGTGCTGAAGCAAAACCTGCAATTTCAGTTATGGAAACTTGAAGATCATACATAATCAATTCTAAGTGAATTCCAGTTTCCTTGGTCTTTATATTCCTCTGATCTTCTCTCTTCCTCACTCTGTCCCCTACCTCTTAACGTGCTTGAGGTAGTAGGGGGGTGTGGATGAAGAAGGATGATCCTCTGTGTTCATTTCATGTATTCCCATTTCTAACCATAGATAGCAATGTGCAGGACCTCTTCCTGATCTTGATTCAAGAAAATAATTTCCTTGGAGTGTAAATGGCAGTGACTCCTGTTACCTCTGTAAAGCTATTAGTACTAATGCTTACACCAGATCCAAGGTGCTAGAATGCTTCTCTGAAATGCTTAATGCTGTCACTCCACTAACGGGAAGTAGGTTCTGAGGAATTTAATAATGCAGTCACTTGTGTCTCCCATGCATAGTGGACTGTATAATTAATTTAATCCTGATGAATTTACTAGTTGTGGAGGGAAACGTAGAGAGGAAAAAAGGAAAGCGAAACCAATCAAATTACTCCTGTCTTCTTTCCTCCATCTCTTATGGAAGTCATAATCTGACATAAACAGGTATGCTCTTTAGAATTAGATCTAGCTGGTCAGTCACTGTATGTCTTTGAGCAACATGCAACCTCTGAGGGCCTCAGTTTCCCCATCTGTAAAAATGAGATTGTAGTAACTCCCTTGGTATTAGTGTGAAGATCAAGGATTTACTTGAAGGCCTGCTTCCCATTGAACATTAGTTTCATTTATTTTCTCTCTTCTACTCTCCTCTCTCCCTTTAACTCCACAATTTTTGGAGAAAAATAGGAAAGAAACAAAAAGGAAACACCTGAAATTTTGCCGTCCACTGATAATCACTATTAACACTTTGATAAAAATCTTTCATTTTCCAGATGATCTCTATATATACACATAGATATTAAGCAGAATCCTTCTCTCTGTTTTACATTGCAACTTATTGTGGAAATATACTTCTTTAAAAAGCTAGAATCAAAATGTTCCTTAATTCTTTTGAAAAGGAGACACACTATTTTTGAATTATTTTTAAATTTTAACCTAATGAGATCTTCAAGTCAGTTCTCTGTGGGTTGATTAAAGGAACACATTAATCTACATGACAAATTATTTAAATTTACTGAATAGTTGACTCTACAGGTGCCTCATCTAAATATTTAGAGCACATTATGTAAAATAACCACAAAACCAGTGAATTTTGCTTGATCTTCAATTTAATAGTTTCCCTTTCTCAATTAACTTTTCCAAATAATCTTGAATTGATTTGAACACACTGAAGAGCAGCTTACTTTGAGCCTTCATGCAAAGCACCAGTGTGAAAAAGAGCCAGATTTTTGTTCAGTCTTTTTTGATACATACCTTTCCTGGGAACTAGTTGTTTGAGCCCCACCACAAATGTGAGAAGACTTACATCAAAAGTAGAAAGTGTATAATTTAGTGATTACACTTAGTGAAGAAAGCAAAATAATAGAGAATTAAGTGAACTCAGGAGCCAGATTACCTTGGTCAAATCTTATTCTAACCTCTGTGATCTTGGATGAATTACTTAATGTCTTTGTACATCTGAGCCTTCATTTGTACGTAAAATGGGATTATTACAGATTGCAGAGACCTGTCTTGAGGATTAAATAAACCATTCATGTAAAGCATTTAGCCACATACCTTGTAGCATGTAATTAAATGACTTTCAGTGACTGTTCAAAAGATGAAAGCAGGTTTGCAAGCACTGTAACTTCATGCTTGTAAACAAAAGCAGATTAGTCATTGGTGTAAGCAACTGCTGATTGGTTCTCTTAACTGTAACTGAGATTATAGTTTGTTTATGAAATAGATGAATAATTGGTATGAAATACTGTGTCAGTACCGAACAATTAGTGTGCATCTCAGTGCTAGTTTATATTGGTCTTAAAGGCTACCAGACCTTGTTATATGTTTGGTAGTTCACTGTATGGATCACTAAGCACAATTATAATTTGAGACCTAAGTATAATGAGTGATAAATTTGGTTTCATTCTAGTGCTCTCATTTATTGTAATAATAATAGACTATAACAAAATTAATAAAAATGCTTAAGGACAAAGGTAACGTTTTTAGAAAGTGACAGTGTTACCGTATGCATGCTAAAAATATTTTGTATAAAAGATGAACAAGATTGTGTTTATATTTGGGCTATTTGTGTTATATCTTTGCAAATATAGAATTAACTTCATTACAAAGATCATCCGTTATGTATTCCAAAATTATAGCTAAGGGACATAAGAAATCTTTAATATTTTCTTATCTAGGGGAAAGACTCCATTTGCAAATAGATTATATTCTTAGAGTTTATTTATACTATATTTAGGAACTTTAGGTATATTTTCCTAGAGAATAAAATGTTCCCTAAACTTGTGATTAGGTTTCCAAACGGGCCTATAAATCTGTTTATAATGAGCTGAGAAAATAACTCTGTGTATAATAAAAGGCAATTTTTTAAAAGCCAATGGAAAACTAAATTTAAAAAGAGGAAACATACAGGTGCCACTTGAGGTAAAGAAGTTTTCATCAGTTGATGAGAAAATGGATAGAGATCTGTAAATACTGTAGTATACTTTCAAAGACCTGAGTGGTTCATGAGCTAGTTAATGTTTAATTTCATTTCAAATTTTACTCTTCTTAAAAAAAAATAAAGATATATTAATAGCACTATAATTGTATTATCAGCTATGACTAAAACTTTTTTCTGGCTCATATAATCATGTGGGAAAAAGGAAAAGATTTTTTAAAATTTTTTCTGAAGAATTAAATAATATTTGGGGAAAAGAGCAGGAAGATTACTTGAAGGGTGTGTGTGTGTGTGTGTGTGTGTGTGTGTGTATCCATCCATCCATCCTCAGATAATTATAAAAGGGTCCTATTTTCATGTTAATACCAACTCAACTCTCAGATTTTATAGCTAAGAAAAGCAGAGTGCCAACAGGTGCTGACTTACCCTAATTAGCTCACCTAGTAATGCCAGAGCCAGTGCTAGAGTAATAAAACAATTTTTCACCACATTGTAAACTTTTGGAGTGCAGGGACTATTTCTTATTTCTTAATACCCCTCTTAGTGTACCACACATGGTATATGCTCAGTAAATACTGACTAGAATGTTGAACAGGGTGAACTTAAGTCTTTCTATATAGTTCTAATAATGACAGACTCTCCAACTAACATGGGTTGAGTATCACACACAGGTGGGAGGGTTGTTAGAGCTTTCTGAAACCTTGTTCCATTGAAGTGTAATCAGTAAACCAGCAGCACTGGCATCACCAGCAACTGTGTTAGAAATGCAGACACTTGGGTCCCGTCACAGATCTACTGAACCTGAATCCTCATTTAACAAGATACCTGGGTGACTCACATGCACGGGAAAGTTTGAGAAGCACCGTTAAAGTCCCTCACAGGGGAGCAGAGGAAGGTAGGAAACAATTTTTTAGACTCTTGCTGTTGCCAATCCCAGAAAAGGTAGTTGCTATCTGAATAGGCCTCAGAATGAATGGGAGGAGGCAGTAAGTTGCCAACAGCTACTTTTGTGTTCCAAGTGTTTTTTAAAACACACAGAAATTTTAACATTTTCTTATAGTGGTACATTTGTAGTTATGAGTAACCATTATTTTTCATCTTTTGAAGTTCTGTAAAACTGGAGATTTTTGCCTAAAGATTATTCTGAACGAGTGAATGAATTTTTGTAAATTTATTCTTTTAGTTATGCCTTTTTCATCATTCTGCTTCGTTAGGTCTTTAAAAGACATTGAAATATATGTGCAGCTCTGTTTCACAAATAGTTTTTATTTGTTCAGAATATTGTCATTTAGCCTTGTTTCCTTACAGTTGGAATGTTAAAGAAATTCATCAGGCTGCTGACTATCTCAAAGTGGAAGAGGTGGTCACTAAATGTAAAATAAAGATGGAAGATTTTGCTTTTATTGCTAATCCCTCTTCTACAGAGATATCTAGTATTACTGGAAACATTGAATTGAATCAACAGACTTGTCTCCTTACTCTACGGGATTATAACAGTCGGGAAAAATCAGAAGTGTCTACAGATTTAGTTCAGGCAAATCCTAAACAAGGGGCTTTAGCAAAGAAGTCATCTCAAACGAAAAAGAAGAAGAAGGCCTTCAACTCCCAGAAAACAGGACAGAATAAAACAGTGCAATATCCCAGTGACATTTTAGAGAATGCATCTGTTGAATTATTCTTAGATGCAAATAAATTGTCCAGTCCTGTAATAGAACAAGTTGCACAAAGAAATGATAATTCAGAACTCGAGTTGACATCAGTTGTGGAAAATACTTTTCCAGCACAAGATATTGTGCAAACTGTTACAGTGAAACGGAAACGTGGAAAATCACAGCCAAACTGTGCTCTGAAAGAACATTCTATGTCTAATATAGCCAGTGTCAAGAATTCTTATGAGCTGGAGAGCTCTGGGGAAGAGCTGGATCAGAGGTATTCCAAGGCCAAGCCAATGTGTAACACATGTGGGAAAGTGTTTTCAGAAGCCAGCAGCTTGAGAAGGCACATGAGAATACATAAAGGAGTTAAACCTTATGTCTGCCACTTGTGTGGAAAGGCATTTACGCAATGTAACCAGCTGAAAACGCATGTAAGAACTCATACAGGTAAGACTGGTTTGTGGGAGATATAATTGCTTTTATACTGTGACTGAAATAATATTTTTGTACAGTACATATTAATATACAGTGTTGACTGTGACCAACATTTGGTATATACTTGTATTCACAAAAATATTTGTTTAGCATGTTAAGACTGTTGAAAATTTCTTTGTAATTGTGACCAAGTATTTAATGGCTATTTTGTTTTATTGCAGCTGATACTCTGAAGTCCTAATGTATGACCTGTGTATACCATTTTCAGTCATAGTTAAAATGAACATATACTTGATTCTAGCTTGCTAAGTATTTAACAGAGACAGAGATTAAGAGAACTGATAAAGGGGAAAAGTAATTACAACTCAGTACAGTTCTCAGATTTTGCCAATACATCTCACCTCCTGCTTCCTAATCTTTGTCAACTTCTGAACACATTTCTTAGCATTACATACACATTTCATTCTTCAGCCTCTGCATTTACTTTCGTTTGGTACACTTAGATATGTACCTTTTAAGATGCAGTATGTATTTCTTTCATTGACCACCTTTTCACTATTATGAATTGAGAAACACTGATTTCTTTTAATTCTATCAAGGTTTTGATAGTTGATCTGGAAGAAAGGTTCTGTTTGCTTTATTACTTCTAGCAGTTAACAATTTCCGAATACTGAAAATAGTACTGTTGATGAACTCTTCTGAAAGCCTATGTGGCTTAAGCAACTAAAACAATATCTCCTTTTAAATATAAATTTTATTTGCTTGTTCTTTTAGGTGAGAAGCCATACAAATGTGAATTGTGTGATAAAGGATTTGCTCAGAAATGCCAGCTAGTCTTCCATAGTCGTATGCATCATGGTGAGGAAAAACCCTATAAATGTGATGTATGCAATTTACAATTTGCAACTTCTAGCAATCTCAAGATTCATGCAAGGTAAAAAAAAAAAAAAAGTTGTTTGATCTTTGAGTCTGGCATTCACCTTAGTCTTATGAATAGACTACTGTGTTAGTATTTAAGACAGTAGAGTTCTAATTGTGGTTCTACCATTAAATTTTCTTAGCATAGTGAAGGAACTAGAGGAAGCCATGGTGGCTGGAGGGGAGTAAGTGAAGGAGAGAAATAAGATCAGAATGAGAAATAGGTGATATGATCTTGCTTGCATTTTTTTTTTTTTTATCTTGCTTACATTTTAAGGGGTGGCTCTGGCTGCTATATTGGAAAACAATTGTAACATTGCAAGAATGGAAGCAAAATTAACAGGAAGCTATAGATAAAATCCAAGTGAGAGTGATGATGATTTAGGCCACAGTGATGGCAATGGAAGAGATAAGTAGTGGTCAGATTCTGGACATATTTTTAAAGAATTTGCCGCAGATTGGATGTGGGGTATGATAGAAAAGAGGGTAGAATCAAAGATTCTGAGATTTATAGCCCGAGCATATGAAAAGATGGAATTACCATGAACTGAAATGGAAGAGAGTTGTGGATAGAGCAGTTTAAGAGGGCGTGTAGGCATTTTGAGCAGAGATCTGAATATGTTAAATTTGAGCTGTTAGTCATCTGAATGGAGATGTACCAATAGACAGTTGGTTATGTAAGTCTGTAATTCAGGGGGCTGGTTTGAGCTGAAGATACAAATTTGGGAGTCTTCAGCATATAGATAATATTTAAAGCTATAATACTGAATGAGGTCACCAAGAAAATGAATGTGGATAGAGAAGCAATCAAAAGGACTGAATCATGAGGCACTCTAATCTTAAAAAATTCTGGGAGATAGTCAAGAACCAGCAGAGGTGACTAGCCAATATATAGGAGGAAAACCAACAGTAGACTGCCCTGGAATCCAAGTGAAGGAAATTATTCCAGAAGAGAACAATCAGTTTTGTCAAATTTGGTGATAGAGAGGTGAAGATTGAGACTTAACTGTTGGATTTACCAAAGTGAGAGGTCAGCAGTGCTCTCAACAAAAGCAATGTTAGTTGTGACTAGTAGAGAAAAATTAAAGTAGAACAATTGGAGACTCAAATTTTTGATAAAGAGGAGCCAAGAAATGGAGGAGCAAGAGAGGTCAAGGTTTTTTTGTTTTGTTTTGTTTTTATGTTTATTTTTGAGAGAGAGAGAGAGAGAGAGAGAGAGAGCGCGCCAAAGAGAGAGCCAGAGTGTGAGCAGGGGAGGGGCAGGGAGAGAGGGAGACACAGAATCGAAAGCTGGCTCCAGGCTCTGAGCTGTCAGCACAGAGCCCGACACAGGGCTTGAACCCGCTAACCACTAGATCATGACCTGAGCCAAAGTCCGATGCTTGACTGACTGAACCACTTAGGTGGCCCAAAGGGTCTTTTTTTAAAGATCAGAGACAGCAGTATATTTGTATGGGAAAAAGGAACTGTGGAGGAAATTATAGGAGTGTTACCAATGAGTAGGAAAGAGATAATATCTTAAGTATGCAAATGGGAGTGTTTGGATTCAGATGAATTGTCACCCTCATGTTAGAGTTAATGAGAAGAATAACAGATACATAGGTACAGATGCCTATAGGTGGAAGGTTGGGATGGTAGAAATTTTCTTCTGATTGCTTAAATTTTTCTCAGTAAAACAGGAAGCAAGGACATCAGCTAAAGATAAGGATGGATGAGGAGTTGCTGGAGGTTTAAGGAAAGAGTTTTAAAGAGTGAGTGAATGGACAAGTGAAAATAATTGCCTGCGGTATTAGGGACACACTTGACAACCATATAAAGATGACGGCAAAATTTTTTTAACTTACCTTAGAACTAATGTTTTGATAACATTATGCCAAAACATTTATTTTTGATTTGTATACATTGAAACTGTTGATTTTAAATATATATTCTTGGTCTGTTAATATGAAATACTACATGAAAAATTGTATAAAAAATGCTTATTATATAGATTGGATCCAAATTGTTTTACTTACCACTATATAACTTTATTTATTTACTAATAGGAAGCATAGTGGAGAGAAGCCATATGTCTGTGATAGGTGTGGACAGAGATTTGCTCAAGCCAGCACATTGACCTATCATGTTCGTAGGCATACTGGAGAAAAGCCGTATGTGTGTGATACTTGTGGGAAGGCATTTGCTGTCTCTAGTTCTCTTATCACTCATTCTCGAAAACATACAGGTAAGAATTTGACAGAGATGTTTAAAATAAGGAAAGTTGTAAAAAGAAAGGGAAATTGAGCCCTTACAGAAAGTAGATTTTAGATTTTGTTGTATATCTGTTGTGTGTGTGCTTCTTGAAGCCTTTTGTGTTTGTGGTTTTCACATAAATATTAACTATAAAAGCAGACTTATTTTCTAAGATAGTACACAGTGGATGGAATTTTTTAATTATGTAACTATATACATTAAAAATCAGGTAATTTTGATGGTATATAAACTTGAGTTGAAATGTATTTTATGACCTTAGAAAAACCCCCTTAGCCTCTTGTTTCACTTCCCTTGGATAAAACAGTAGAGTGAAATTAAGGGGTGAAAGTGGGTTTAGGTAGAACATTGATTTTTATGACTTTTTAGGACTTTTCCTATGTAGACATTCTGAGATTCACAAATTAAACAGCTACTTCAAGTGCAAAATACCAGTTTTGAAGCACGTTGTACTCAAAGATTTTCAGTTTTGATAGAGTACCTCTTAAAATAGATCTTTCCTAAATAATTTCATTCCTCTTAATAATATAGTAGATAGCAAGAACTAAAGTCCTGGATTGATGAATTTTTAATCACGTTTGTAATCATAAAAATTGAACTTCTTGCCCAACTCTAGTCTACTAGAAGGATGTTTGCAGAAAGTTTTATTATATGAAAAGCATCAGGTTACATGAGCAGTGTAATTACTAATCTTCTAAGTTGGATCACACTGAAGATACCTCTAAAATACAATATAAAGAGGTTTTAATTCAGTATTTTAGAACAGGTTACTTTAGATTATTGTAATTGATAAAATATTATATTGGTATAGTACACCACTTCGCTATCTTTTATTTTCCATCTAGGTGAAAAACCATACATATGTGGTATTTGTGGGAAAAGTTTTATTTCCTCAGGAGAGCTCAACAAACACTTTCGATCCCATACAGGTCTGTGTTTAGGGAGAACGTATTATTTTTTGTTCTCTCTAATTTCTTTTTATGTAAACCTTGACTTTTAAACCATTATGGACTATATGGTTTCTAGTCGTACTCTACCTATAGCAATATTTTAATGTATAACTATCAACTTTCTATTTGCTTTGTTTCTTTAGTTATTTGGAGTAGTGTTAATTAAGTTGGGTCTAGAATTGTATAGATTTTCTAAAAAATATGCCAGATAATAATAGTTTTTAGATGACTTAGATTAAATTGCAAAGATGTACCAAGAAATGAAAAGGAATATATAATACCAAGATAATACTAGATTTTCTTATCAAGTAGTGTTCAGTAAGCAAGTTTTTAGAATGAATGTTAGAATTGACATGTTTCTTGTAAGAGTATTGTATAATATGAAGAAAATATGGAACAAAAAAAAATTAAAACAAGGGAAAATGCCACTTTGAAGATGGACTCTTTTCATTTTCTTTGTCATTTTAAAAATTATTTCTCGCTATTCCTATCTAGAATACTATGAGCCCCTAGTAGACATTTAATAAATTTATTGGCGGCTTCTTTACTCTTAGGCTTCATAGTTTGTAAAGCATTGAACACTTCTTATTCAAAGGAATTATAATTTTGTAGCATTTTATTCTGTCACTGTTTGTACAGGATTTTCTAATTTGTAGGCTGCCAGAAAGCAGAAATACTTAACATTTTCCCCCAGCTGTTCCTCTTAGTATCTGGCATATAACTGGCACTCACTAAATGTCTAATAGTAATAAGAGTAAGTTAAATTTCTCTTAACAAAAGGGCTCAATTTTTCCTGAAATGGGGATGCTTAGTATAACAGAACGCCTAATGTGTATGGAAGTTTTTGTTTGACTATATTATAACCACGTGACTAAATGGTAATTTGAAACTAAACTTAAACAGTACAGTAATGTTTACACTGCATTCGAAAACATTGATATTTTTGTCTTAGTTTCAAAAATACTGAGTTTAAACTTTTTAACTTGCTTTTCAGGAGAAAGGCCATTTATCTGCGAATTATGTGGAAATTCTTACACAGATATTAAAAATTTAAAGAAGCACAAAACAAAAGTCCATTCCGGTAAATGTTTGTGTTTTTTTTTAAATTTAGGGCTCTCATAATGGTGCTACTCCCAAAATGTTGAGATGCACATTATAACAATTTAAATTAGATACATATTTTTAAAAACTAGATAAATACGTATTAGGAAGGTAGCTTTATAATTTGTAGATAAGTTCACTAGAAATTTCTTTCCATATTGACCGTCTAATAAACAGTACTTGAAATATTTCCTCTTTTAAAAACCTGATTTATGAAGTTACAAGAAAGAAAGAATATATAAACAAAACGTGTATCACTATTCTCCAGACTGGAGTCTGGGTTACCTGGGGATTAGTTATGCGACAAAAAGGGCATCATGAACACATGAATCCAGAAACATGTAAGAGGAAGTAGGGAAATGGGTAGCTCCAAACTGTTACATAAAAATGAAAAGCCAGACTATAAAATTTAAGTCTGTTGCTTAAAATGAATCCTTGAAAACGTTTCACTATGTTTGTCATAATTAAAAACAAAATACTAGGCTTCTTCAGTGTATAGAGATGTTAACAAGTCTTTGATAGTAAACAGCGACATCATAAGGATTAAGAAGTAACATATGAAAACTGCAATGTGAGTAATTCAACAAACGTTAAATGCCTCTGCCTCCAAAGTACACATAACTGCAGAATAATACGAAGTTGAAAAACGCACAGTCTTAGTCCTCAAAGAGTTTACAATCTGGTGTAGGAGACCAGAAATCTAAATATATAACTGTGATTACAAGACAAAATGTAGGGTATAGTAGAGACAGAAGTGCTAAAGAAGAGATTAAGTCCTTCTGAGGTGAGTATTGGAAAAACTTAATTCTAGGGAACTTGAAGGAGAGAGAGGGGTTCAGAGAATGGAGATGGGAAAAGGAGGGTTCCTCCCAGGCAGAGAGAATATTGTAAAGGGAGTCACCGGGATAAGGAAGTTCAGGTTGTATTGGCTGTTTGAACTGAAGAGTAGTTAGGCAAGAACAGAATTCTAGTTTTATGAAAGCAAATATGCAGTTTTATCTAATGAAACAGATTGAAATCATGTAAAAACTTTGGGGTGGCAGAAGCATGGTAAAGCTCATGGAAAATTTGAAGGCAAAAGTGTATCATAATCAGTGTGATAATTTATGCCCTTGAGCAGAATTTCTCACTTCTGAAAAATACACAAAAGTGCTGTATCTCTGAACTTGAACTCAGAGAATAGTATGAACTACTCATTAATACGTTCAGGGAACAAATCTGTTATGTGTATAGCACTATTATTAAGTACTTTAAAGGAATCAGAGAAGTATAATTTGACATTTACCCTTGAGGAGTTTACAGTCTGAGAGGCCATACCAGTATGAAGCAGAATGTTCAGTAGCAATAAGAGACAGATGTCACAAGGTAGTATACAAAAAATTGACAAGTGAGTGATAAAATAGGTAACAGCTCACCCTTATCTAGAACAGTTAAATCCCTTTTAAGTTCAACTTGGTGCTTAAACCTAAGCTTGAGGCCCATATTGGACTTGTGTAAATAATGAGGGTAAATCAGTATAAGAGAAACAGCATGGGGCGCCTGGGTGGCGCAGTCGGTTAAGCGTCCGACTTCAGCCAGGTCACGATCTTGCGGTCCGTGAGTTCGAGCCCCGCGTCAGGCTCTGGGCTGATGGCTCGGAGCCTGGAGCCTGTTTCCGATTCTGTGTCTCCCTCTCTCTCTGCCCCTCCCCCGTTCATGCTCTGTCTCTCTCTGTCCCAAAAATAAATAAAAAACATTGAAAAAAATTAAAAAAAAAAAAAGAAACAGCATGAGTAAAGCTGTGGAGGTTGGAATGTAAGTTCTGGGAATGGTAAGCAGATTTAGTCTATCTAAGAGTTTTTGTTTTGTTTCCAAAGATAGCATAAATTTCTTTCTCTTCTATTTCAGGTGCAGATAAACTTCTAGATTCTAGTATAGAGGATCATCCGTTGAATGAACAAGATTCTATACAAAAAAGTCCTTTATCAGAAACACTGGATGTGAAGCCTTCTGATATGACTTTACCACTATCTCTTCCGCTTGGAACTGAGGACCACCACATCCTTCTGCCTGTCACAGATAACCAGTCTCCTACATCAGATACGTTGTTGAGATCAACTGTGAATGGGTATTCGGAACCACAGTTGATTTTTTTACAGCAATTATACTGACTTTGTGAGGAATATGGAATTGCTAAGACGTCTTTGGTAGTAAACATAAACATCTCTGGTAAGGTGCATATATTCATATTAAATTAGCATTCATTTGAGTTGTGACCATTATTTTCCATTCAGCTGAAGTAAACACCTGATGCTGCATCATAACTGCAATGCTTGTTTTGATTTTTGGCTTCTATGCCTAGATTATAAACATGACATGTTAAGGAGTGAATTATACTGTAGTAGCACTATTTTGAATGGATGAGTTTTTTTCTCTTAGAGCTGCCTTAATTCATTTTTATTTTGCATTTTAAATTGCTTTTCATTTATTTAAGTGGAATCTTTCCATTTATATGAGTCAGTTTTGACCTGCGGGATTTTTTAGTTTTTTCCCCTCAAAATTTAAGCAAAATCTATGGTAGTATCAGGCCAATAGTGTTGCTGTTACCAAGCCCCATAGACCAGTACATAAACTATGGGGGGAAAGTGAATTTTCATTCTTCTACTTAAGAGAATTTAGGTACTGAATAAGAATTGTGCTGTTTCTCTATTAATATATTCCCTTGGAGGTAACTTTTCTAATGACACAAAAAGAAGTGTTTTTCTTAAAAGCTAGAAAACTGTATATACATTTTTGTTCATTTAGGCCTCAGAATTCTGGAGAAAAGCAGTGATCAGTACTTTTGAGTTATCCAAGACTACATTTATTTGCAAAATGAGTTTTAAATAGATCATTTGGTATCTTTATCGTAATAAAGACAGCTTCAAAATTTGATTCAGGTTATGTTTTAATAGGTTTCTAGATTACTGGAGATGAGGAAAATATGAATTTTGAAGATTTTTGATAAGCCTTGCTACACCTGTTACGCACTTTTTAAAATACTAAGTTCCAAAAAGAATTTTTTAAACGTAAACCTAATGCGTACGCTAAATCACTTGGCTTCTCAATTGACACATTGTAATTACATAAAGAACTAAGAAATTAGCTTCATTTATCAGTGAACATTTGACTTACCAGAAAGCCAGTTTGCTAAATATTTTACATTTTTCTGTAAGTTTTGAGTTTAAAATTTTATGAATCAAACCACAACATTTGGTTGTTGTCAGACTGCCTACAGTAGTCTGTCTTCTTCTTACTGAATGTAAAAAATTCAGTATCATTCTGATATTTACTTCCCCATCCCACTTTTCCCGCATAATTCATTTATATTACTGCCTGATCTTTGGACATTAGATTACCAGTTCCACAGAGTCAGTTCCTATGCTGCTGATCAAACACCATGGTGACATTATTTCTTATTTCTGCCATGCATTAGTTGTGGCTTATTTGTTTTCTGTAATAAAGTTAACGTGGGGTTTGGGGTTTTTTTGATATTGATTTCCTTAATTGAATTTTCTCTGGCATCCTAGTCAGAAGAACCAACTAGAAGAGGATGTAATGAGACTACTTAATTCTTGTACACTCTAGAGAGGCCACCGTTTCGCAGCACACTCACCATTTTCGCAGTAGTTTGCCACCAGTGGGACTGACTTCACAGTTTGAAATATTCCCTTTGTGTAATATACATCAAACTTAGGATTTAATTATTTATCTAAGAAATCTAATTATGCTTGTGTATTAATATGCTGGGTTTAAATACAATTTATAAAGTTATAAAATGTTCAACTAATCTATTCTGGCTTAAATTCAATAGGAATTTATTGGAATGTGAAGAAATTAAAGAAAATTAAAAGACAGCCTCTTTAAGAAGTCTGCTGAAATGGAGAGGTTATATTTAATTCACATCTTCATTAATCCAAGCATCTAAAGAATAAAATTTCAAAATGGCTACAGTGATGTCAAAATTTTATGAGAGCTGTAGTTACCAAATTTCTTCTAATAATGGTAATTAGCATTTTTTATAGATTAGTCCTCAGATTTATTATTTTTAATATTATTGGATTAGAATGGGTAAGGTTGATTTACTGTGTTTTTTTCTCCATCACATTATCTGCTTCATAACTAAAATACTTTCTTTTAAAATTGACATGTCTCGATGCTCTTCCAGAGTGACATGTGAGAAATCTTGAAGGCTGAGGTCCCTGTCTTGTCATTCTTCTCATAATGCTATACAATTTTTTATGATAATATGCTTATATTTTAGTTGTATCTGGTGTCATTTTAACACTCAATTACCGTTTAAATAAGTCTGGTTTTAAATATATTTGTTACAATGCAGTTTTGGGAAAGGTCTATTCTTAATATTATTACGTTTTTGAAAGTGTTTAGGATGTTGAAGCTCTCACTGAGAAATTATTTTCTAAAATAATTTTGTATGTATTAGATTATTCCTACTGTATTGTTAGATTTTAGACTTTTTAAAAAGAAACCATAGATTATATATAAATGATTTTTTGCTGTTTTTAAATGGTACTTGTTTTATGTTTAATTTCATAGGATAATTTTGATAGACAAATTTTAGAAAAAAAATTTTTTTAATGGTTCTGATGTTCTGTTGCAAAAGTAGTTTAGCACTTCTGTATGTTTCAGTTCTACAGAAATTGTACGAGTGAGAGTAGTTGAAATGTACATGTATAAAAACAATGTACATATACTTGTTTTTAAAAATATCCTAGAATAATAGTTCTAACATTTAATGCATATCAGACACATTTTAAAATAACACTATCCCAGTCCCACCCCACCTTAGTCTTACTAAATCATACAATCTGTGGGATATATATGATGGAAAAGCCCCATAGCAGATTTTAATGTAACCAGACATTGAGAACCAATATCCTAAATGTTTCTTGGTGTTCTTTTGGAAAGCATTTAAAAATGAAGCTCTTGATATAATTTTCCATCTTGTACTTAGATTTTGAGTCTTTAGAACTTTACTAGAAATACCACCAAGTAAAAAGAAATTGTATTTTAATGCAATTTCTGTATATTCTACATTTTTACTCTTTATTTATAAACAACTTGGAGATTTAGTTATTGGAGCATTAATTTTTTTTTTTTTTTTTTTTTTGGTGGAGCATTAATTTCTTGACAATGATATTGTTACTCTTTTGTCCTCTGCAACCCCTGCCCCCCATTCATTCAAGAGAAATTTGGGGGGCATATGGGTGGCTCAGGCGGTTAGGTGTCTGGACTCTTGATTTTGGCTCAAATCATGAACTCATGGTGATGAGATTGAGCACTGTGTAGGGCTCCGCGCTGGGCATGGAGCCTGCTTAATATTCTCCCTCTCCCTTTTCCTCTGCCCCTTCACTGCATGTGCGCATGCTCCCATGCGTGCACTTTCTCAAAAAAGAGAGATTTGGTTTATTTGTTTAAGGAATTAGATCATTATCATGTAAACATAATAACCACCCAGAAGTAGGGTATTTAATATCGAGAAGAATGCACTAAAATAAATACCATAGGTGTGAATAGATACCTGGATTAAAATGTCTGGCCAGTATTTCAAATGCTAGAAAATTATTGAAATCAATACATAAACCTACAAAGATAAATAAACTAAATACCACCCTAAGTCAAATGGGAAGGAAAAGCCTGAATATAACTGGCAGTAAACAAGACAATGTCAAGTGTTACAGGGGAAGGCAAGAAAGAAAATATTGAGCAGTCAGCCAGAGTTGAATGGGCAGAAAAAGGGCCATTACTCCCATGGATAGGCAAACAAGAAGAAATGGATGATAGGAAGGAATGTGCACACAGCTAACTGAAATAGGCAGAATGAAAAAAGTATGAAACAGGGAGGAGTGAAAGACATGTCCAGTGCTGTGCCTACAATCATCTTACATGAAATAGTCCTCAGTCCTCTGCCTGTGCTGAGGAGTAGGATTGGATAGCCAGGTTTATAACCCATGATCTCACACACCCAAGCACAGTTGACTGCTGAAGGGCAGGGGTTAGATAGCCACATTTATAACACATGATTCCATACTATGTCCACAGCTAACTGAACACTTTACCAGGGAGAAACAATTCTTAGGCCCGACTGAGCGGTTAGATTCTCAAGAATTTGAGTTTTGAAATTCAGAGACTGTTAGGTTTTGGTATACATGTGAGTGGAAAGATCGTTTAGAACTGGCCCAGAGTCAGTGAAGCAAGCTGGAGTCTACAGGAAATTATGAATAAGCAGAGAAAGCTGATCTATAGAGTGAAGCAAGGGAGTGAAATCAGTTCACAGAACCAGCCACTGATTCCCTGTGAGAGAGGTGTGGCCTTGGTTTCTGGCTTTGCAGTCCCATTCTTTAAGTGGCACAGTGCTGTGCTTCATTTCCTTGTCCCTGGGTGCCAGTGATTTTTTTTTCCCCTGTTAGATCCTTAAGGTAAATCCTTTTCTTAAACAGGCATGAATGAATCAGTGTCTTTTCCTTGCAGTTAGATAGCTCCGACTTAGACACCTAAGTTTTGATCCTTAATTGAGAAGATGGTGATCCCATTAACTGTGATAGGGAAGATAAGGAAGAGGCTTACAAAAGAGAAGACTTTAGTGGCGCCTGGGTGGCTCAGTCGGTTAAGCATCTGACTTCGGCTCAGGTCATGATTTCACAGTCCGTGAGTTCAATCCCTGTGTCGGGCTCTGTGCTGACTGCTTGGAGCCTGGAGCCTGCTTCAGATTCTGTGTCTCCCTCTCTCTGACCCTCCCCCGTTTATGCTCTGTCTTTCTCTGTCTCAAAAATAAATAAATACTGAAAAAAAGTTAAAAAAAGAAGACTTTATTTTAGATGCATTGAGTTTGGTGATAAAACAGCCATGTGACAATGTCTAGCTGTAGTTGGAAATGGAGCCTTAAGCCCAGGAGAGGTTAGAGCTAAAGATACAGATCTTGTAGCATAAGACTGATAATTATTGTGGTAGAAATGATTCAGGCAGCCCTAGGAGATGGTACAGAACAAAAGATGAGGAAACAATCTTCAGGGAAATACATTTAAAGAATGAGCCAAAGATGGGGTGCCTGGATGGCTCAGTTGGTTAAGTGTCCAGTTTCGGCTCAGGTCATGATCTCACAGCTTGAGAGTTTGAGCCCAATCGATTGAGAGCCTGCTTGGGATTCTCTCTCAAAGAGAGAAAGTGAGGGAGAGAGGGAGGCAGGGAGGGTGGAAGGAAAGGAGATACAAAGTGATAACAGGAAGAAAATCGGGGTGCGGCAAGTTTCACAAGGACAAAAGTGGCTTTACACCAGTCATATGGCACAGAGAAATTAAATAGGTGCAAATCAAAGACAACTTTAGGTTGGGTAATTGAAGCATGATGATCCTTTGAGAAGGCAGTTATAGTAAGCTTAGGTGGATATGGTTTGAGTGGTAGTTAAGACATTGAATACTACTGTTTAGCTTGAAAAGCAGAGTGTAGATCAAGATCAGTTTTTGTCAAACATGTAAAAAATATCAAGCACTTTTTTGTTTTCAAACCTGAAACATCGCAAAATGAAGAGCATAATATTTGTAACACCATAATCAAGAGGCTGTATTTGAGCCTGAAATTAAAGGATGATAAGAGAAAAATGGAAACATACACATGGTCACAGATTTATTCATGGTTCAAATGTGCAGAGGAAATAGAGTATTCTGACAGAATGTGCATGTATTTACTCTTGAGCTCCCACCCAGTGGGAAGTCTGGAAAAAATTAACCTTTAGTCCCAGCCAATTTAAAACTTAGTCTAATATAAAGGAGATACAATTTATAATATTTTAAAGTAATGCTTAAACTTTTGGAAAAATGCTGTCTTATTTCTGCCCTTTGTCTTCTCTTTAAACTGGTGTCCAGCTATACGGAGGGTGCTTACATGACATAATGGCATCAGGGAAGACCATGTGTTCAGGTCTTCATTCTCTGGGCATCCTGCTGGCCTCTGATGCAGTAGGCAACAGCTTGTAAAATAGGTGATCAGATTTTTCCTAGCTTGGTCAGAGCCTGGTGGTTGTTGACTGAATTGGCCTCGCCTTAGATTTAACAAACGTGGAGAACTCAGACTTCTGCTGCTCTGTCTCAAGCAGGCCATTGTAGATCAGGTTGCAGGTTTAACCTGTGCCACCCCACCACAGGCTTGAAGTAAGCCTGTTTGCCTGCCATTCATGAACTTGCTTCCCACTCAGCTAGCTACCTTCCCTTGGGAGAATGTAGAAACTTGCAGCGGGGTGGGGGTCCCTTCTATTCCACACAGGAACAGAGATTAGCCTGGACAGGCAGATCTCGTTACCAAGGTTTATTTTTTTGTGACTATTTCCTAGACTGACGAGAGGCCACCTCGTTCCAGAATCTGGTAGACTCCTCTGCTACCCAGCATATTACAGAATACTTCAAAGCAATAAGAGACTATTGCTACATTAAACATAAGTAAATCACACAGACACAAAGGGTATACGATTCCGTTTCTATAAAATTCAGAAATAGGCAAAACTGTTACTGTGGTGTTAGAAATCAGGAAAGTGGTTGCCTGTTGGAAGAAGGTTGGAGGCACTTCTGGGAAGCGTGTGGTATTTACTATCTTTATGTAAGTTGTGGCTGACACAGGTGGGTTAGCATTGTGGTAACTCCTTTATCTCTTCACTTAAGATTTGTGTACTTTTGCATTTAAAAAAGTACATATTTAAAAAAACTGAAGAATGAGAAAACCAGAGCATTGGTTCTTAAACTTTAATAGATTAAAGATGACCTGGATTGTAAAAATGCAGATTCCCCAGACTGTCCTCAGAAAATTTGATTCAGTAGGTCTCACTCTAAGAATCTGTAGTTTTAACATTTGCCCCAGTGTGTTCTGATGCTCCACATTTTAAAAATGCTGATTTAGCATCTCTAGTTTAATGAACGTAACTCTCTGGACAGACATTCAGGTATATGAGGTTTGTCATATTAATTGTTGCTCAAGTCTGAATTTATTGGATCTCTAATTGCTGGGAGCAATTTCCTCACTAGCTTAATGTTTTACAGATGTAATGACAGTTGTTTAAAATGTTCCTAAGTTTTCCCATAGCTTAGTTTTATTGCATCCACTGAATTCTGCAGTTTTTCAAATTTGATTAAAAAACAAAAAATTTTATTCACTTTCTATTGCATTTTTAACAATACAAAAACATTTGATTTTTCTGAGATATACAGCTTTTTATTTTTATTTATTTTTAATTTTTTTTAACATTTATTTATTATTGAGAGATAGAGCATGAGCAGGGGAGGGGTAGAGAGAGGGGAGACACAGAATCCGAAGCAGGCTCCAGGCTCTGAGCTGTCAGCACATAGCCCAACTTGGGTCTCAAACTCACTAACTGTGAGATCATGACCTGAGCTGAAGTCAGTGGCCTAACCAACTGAGCCACCCAGGCGCCCCGAGATATATAGCCTTTTAGATACAGATATTTAGTTCTAGATTATTCAGCATGTAATAATGTTAAAAGAACTCTATAAAAAAACAACCAGTCTTTATATCCGCATAGCAGAGATCTTAAAATGGAAATAAAATAAGATTGGAACACGAAGAGAAGAGAATGTTGCCAAGTAAGGTTTGATAAAACCTATTAAGTAAAGCCAATAACTAGTAAAATCAGTTTAAGCGTCAGGATACATAATGTCATTTATAGAATTCTGTAATCTATACAGTATAATTTTGTTCCGTTGTAAACATTTGCAGATCTTTAAGTGATTTTTGCATCAATGGAAGGTCATGTTATTTCTAAAATTCCATTACCAGATTGTGGTAGTTTTCTATGATACAACATATAAATAATATTTATCTAAAAAAAAAAAAAAAAAAAACCTTGAAATCCATTTCACACGTTGTTATTAACATGAACTGTTATGTATTTTTCAACCAATTCCAGATGTTTTAAGATTTTATTTTTCAGCGCAGACTCAGCCTGATAGCAACCATCTGTCCTGTCCTGGATGATTCAAATTCATCTCTGAAAGCATGAGAATGGATTTGGTAAGGCATTTAGGTCTTTTCTGGCTCAATGACTCCGTAACATTAAGTGAAAATAATGCCTCATACAGTTTATTCAGATGTTCTTCCCTTTACATAACCACCATCATCCTCTGTACGCACCCTCCTGCCCCCCCCCCAGGGAGTATAGGAACGCGGTATTAGGTGTTAAATAGAAGGAAAGACCTATAAAACTTCAAAAATCATTAAATACTGAGTAGGGGGTATTCATCTTATTTGTTTAAAGGAATGGACTTCGGTGGGAGTTTTTTATTGCTAATTTTTAAAAATAAATAACAGCTACGATTTGAGGAATTAACAATACTTTAAGTGAAGGCCAATACTCTGACGTCTGTAAAGCTGACCACCACCTTGATTTCACATCCTTGCTGTCAACATTTAGAGATAGGTGGTATTTTCTTTTAGACTGCAGAACCTCAGCTCAATTTAAAGTAACCTTTTAAAACTGTCCATGTCTTTTCACACTTTGCTTGACAAGTAAATCATTCAGATGAAGCAGCCTCTTCTTGGTATGTGTGAATAAATTTGTGTATGTAGGTCAAAGCATCATAGCGTCAGTTGCCTCATCATAGGAATCTTTTTTAACGTTTATTTATTTTGAGAGAGAGCGTGTACAAGTGTGCATGACCCAGGGAGGGGCAGAGAGAGGGAGAATCCCTTTTTCTTTCTTTTTTTTTTTTTTATTTATTTATTGTTTAATTTACATCCAAGTTAGCATATAGTACAACAATGATTTCAGGAGTAGATTCCTTAATGCCCCTTGCCCATTTAGCCCATCCCACCTCCCACAACCCCTCCAGTAACCCTCTCTTTATATTTAAGAGCCTCTTATGTTTTTCTATAAAACAGCACGTGTTTTTATATTCTTTTTGCTTCCCTTCCCTTATGTTCATCTGTTTAGTATCTTAAATTCCTCATATGAGTGAAGTCATATGATATTTGTCTTTCTCTAATTTCACTTAGCTCACCAGCTCCATCCACGTAGTTGCAAATGGCAAGATTTCATTCTTTTTGATTGCCTAGTAATACTCCGTGTGTGTGTGTGTGTGTGTGTGTGTGTGTGTGTGTGTGTGTATACACATACATATACATACATACACATACATATATACACCACATCTTCTTTATCCAGTCATCCGGTGACAGACATTTGGGCTCTTTCCATACTTTGACTATTGTTGATAGAGCTGCTATAAACATGGGGGCACATGTGTCCCTTTGAAACAGCACACCTATATCCCTTGGATAAATGCCTAGTAGTGCAATTGCTAGGTCATAGGGTAGTTCTATTTTTAGTTTTTTGAGGAACCTCCATACTGTTTTCCAGAGTGGCTGCAACCAGCTTGCATTGCCACCAACAATGCAAAAGAGATCCTCTTTCTCCGCATCCTCACCAACATCTGTTGTTGCTTAAGTTCTTAATGTTAGCCATTCTGACAGGTGTGAGGTGATATCTCATTGTGGTTTTGATATTTCCCTGATGATGAGTGATGTTGAGCATTCTTTCATGTGTCGGCCATCTGGTTTTCTTCTTTGGAGTGTCTGTTCATGTATTTTGCCCATTTCTTCACTGGATTCTTTGTTTTTTGGGTGTTAAGTTTGATAAGTTCTTTATAGATTTTGGATACTAACCCTTTATCTGATGTGTCATTTGCAAATATCTTCTCCCATTCCGTTGGTTGCCTTTTAGTTTTGCTGATTGTTTCCTTTGCTGTGCACAGCTTTTTATTTTAATGAGGTCCCAATAGTTCATTTTTGCTTTTGTTTCTCTTGCCTCTGGAGACATGTCAGGTCTCCAGAAGTTGCTGCGGCTGAGGTCAAAGAGGTTTTTGCCCGCTTTCCCCTCTAAGATTTTGATGGCTTCCTGTCTTACATGGCCTTTCGTCCATTTTGAGTTTATTTTTGTGTATGGTGTAAGAAAGTGGTCCAGGTTCATTTTTCTGCACGTCGCTGTCAAGTTTTCCCAGCACCATTTTCTGAAGAGACTTCCTTTATTTCATTGGATATTCTTTCCTGCTTTGTCAAAGATTATTTGGCCATCCATTTGTGGGTCCATTTCTGGGTTCTTGATTCTGTTTCATTGACCTGAGTGTCTGTTTTTGTGCCAGTACCATATTGTCTTGATGATTACAGCTTTGTAATACGTCTTGAAGTCCGGGAACATGATGCCTCCAGCTTTGGTTTTCTTTTTCAAGATTGGTTTGGCTATTTGGGGTCTTTTCTGGTTCCATAAAAATTTTAGGATTGTTTGTTCTGGCTCTGTGAAGAATGCTGGTGTTATTTTGATAGGGATTGTATTGGATATGTAGATCGGGTAGTATTGACATTTTAACGGTGTTCTTCCTATCCAGGAGCATGGAATATTTTTCCATTTTATTGTGTCTTCTTTAATTTCATACATAAGCTTTCTACAGTTTTCAGTGTATAGATTTTTTACCTCTTTGGTTAGGTTTATTCCTAGGTATTTTATGGTTTTTGGTGCAGTTGTAAAGGGATTGATTCCTTGATTTCTTTCTGTTCTTTTTTATTGGTGTATAGAAATGCAACCGATTTCTATGCATTGATTTTATATCCCGCGACTTTGCTGAATTCATGTATCAGTTCTAGCAGTTTTTTGAAATCTTTTGGGTTCCCCATATCGTGTCATCTGTGAAGAGTGAAAGTTTGACTTTCTCCTGGCTGATTTGGATCTCTTTTATTCCTTTGTGTTGTCTGATTGCTGAGGCTAAGACTTCCAATACTATGTTGAATAGCAGTGGCGAGTGTGGACATCCCTGTCTTCTTCCTGACCTTAGGGGGAAGGTGCTCAGTATTTCCCCATTGACGATGATATTAGCAGTGGGTCTTTCATATATGGCTTTTATGATCTTCAGGTGTGATCCTTCTACCCCTACTTTCTTGAGGGTTTTTATCAAAAAGGATGCTGTATTTTGTCAGATGCTTTCTCTGCATCTATTGAGAGGATCATGTGGTTCTTGTCCTTTGTTTCACTGACGTGATGAATCACATGGATTGTTTTGCTGATATTGAACCACCCTGCATCCCAAGTATAAATCCCACTTGGTCGTGGTGAATAATTCTTTTAATTATTGTTGGATCCGGTTGGCCACTATCTTGCTGAGGATTTTTGCATCCATGTTCATCAGGGAGAGAGGAAGAATCCTAAGCAGTCTCCGCACCTGAGCCACTCAGGCACCCCATCCTTATAGGAATCTTAATTTGAAAACAAGATTGGCCATAGACAACAGTAATTATTTGCAATCAAATCATTAAAATGTTACTGGCATCTTCTGGCGCCTGGGTGGCTCAGTAGGTTAAGCATTTGACTCTTGATTTCAGCTCCTGTCATGATCTCATGGTCCTGAGATTGAGCCCCAGTGGGCCTCTGAGCTGGGCCTGGAGCCTGCTTAAGATTCTCTCTCTCCCTCTGCCCTTCCCAACTCGTGCATGTTCTGTCTCTCAAAAAATACTTAAAAAGTTCTTAAATAAAAAAAATGTTGGAGCACCTGGGTGGCTCCATTAAGCATCCTACTCTTGATTTCAGCTCAGGTCATGATCTCCCAGTCGTGAGATCAAGTCCCATGTCAGACATGCACTGAGTGTGGAGTCTGGGATTCTCTCTCAGTCTTTCTCTCTCTCTGTCTCTTTCTGTCTCTTGCTCTCTCTCTCTCTCTCTCTCTGCCTCTCCCCCGCTTGTGCTCTCTCTCTCCCTCTCTCCAATACATAAACATTTTTAATTTTTTTTAACATTTATTTATTATTGAGAGACAGAGCATGAGCATGGGAAGGGTAGATAGAGGGGGAGATACAGATTCTGAAGCAGACTGCAGGCTCTGAGCTGTTAGCACAGACCCCAGTGCGGGTCTTGAACTCACAAACTGCAATCATGACCTGAGCCAAAGTTGGACGCTTAACCGACTGAGCCACCCAGGTGCCCCATCAAATACATAAACATTTTTTAAAAATAAAAATAACAGCTCTTTAAAAAATGTTACTGGCATCTTCTAAAAAAGAACGATCTTAAAAATTTCACTGGCATCACTGACTTGTTTGGAAAGCATCCACTTATATGTATTTGTAACGTGTATGTTCATAATATATTTGCTTATATTTGTGAGATTCTGTCAATACCCATAATACCTAAATAAGATACATAAAATACTTTTTCAACTTCTGAACCTCCTGAAATTCCCTGACAGCCTGCCACCTGAACCTGTTTTACAACCTCATGACAACTTTCAGTTAGGATACCTAATAATGACGTCTTCTTTTTTATGCTATTTTTACTACTTAATGATATTTTCTTTTTAAAAACAAATTTAATTCCTTAATTTTTTTTTTTTTTTCCACATGGTTAAAATTTTAGTCTCTATTCCTTTTTTCCCCCGGTCCTTTTTTTTTTTTTTTTTTTTTTTTTATGTATAGGTGACATTAGTTTCAGGGGTACAACATAGTGATTCAACAATTATATACAAAATGTTCACTATGGTAAGCTTAGTTACCATCTGTTACTATACAGTGTTATTATAATATTACTATGTTCTCTATGCTGTACTTTTCATTCTCATGACTTAAATATTTATTTTGAGAGAGATCAGGGGAAGGGCAGAAGGAGAGAGAGAGTCCCAAGTAGGCTCCACGCTGTCAGCACGGAGCCCAGTGCGGGGTTCGAACCCACAAAATGTGAGATTTTGACCTGAGCTGAAACTAAGAGTCAGTCGTTTAATCAACGGAGCCACTCAGGTTCCCCTGACTTATTTATTAAGTTTGGAAGTTTGTACCTCGTTAATCCCTTTATTTTGTCTGTCCTTTCATCTCCCTCCCCTCCAACAACCACTGGTTTGTTGTCTGTGAGTCTGTTTTTGTTCTTGTTTCTTTGTTCATTTGTTTTTGACTCCACATATAAGTGAGAGCATAGGTTATTTGTCTTTCTCTGTCTGACTTACCTCACTTAGCATACATAACCTTTAGGTCCACTGATGTTGCCAGTGGCAAGATTTCATTCTTTTGGTTGAGTAATATTCCATTGTATGTATGTACACTGCATCCTTATCCATTCGCCGATCAGTGGACACCTAAGTTGCTTCCATATCTTGGGTACTATAAGTAAAGCTGCTATAAACATAGGGGTGCATATCTTTTCAAATTCGTGGTTTTGGGGGTTTTTTGGTAAATACCTAGAAATGGAAATACTAGATCATATGGTAGTTGTATTTTTAGTTTTTTTTGAGGAATCTCCATACTCTTTTTCATAGTGGCAGTACCAGTTTACATTCCCACCAGTTCATAAAGGTTCCCTTTTCTCCCAACACTTATCTCGGCTTTTTTTTGGTACTAGCCATTCTGACATATGTGAGGTGATATAATTGTGGTTTTGATTTTCATTTCCCTGATAACTAATGATGTTGAGCATTTTTTCATGTGTCTGTTGGCCATCTTATGTGTCTTTTGGCCATCTTTATGTCTTCTTTGAAAAAAATGTCCATTCAGGTCCTCTGCACCTGAATAATAATTGGATTATTTGGGGGTTTTGGTGTTGAATTGTAGTTCTTCATGTATTTTGGATATTAACTTTTTATCATATATGCAACTAGCAAGTATCTTCTCCCATTTGGTAGGTTGCTTTTTTGTTTTGTTGATGCTTTCCCTCACTGTGCATAAGCTTTTTAAGTTTGATGTAGTCCTAGCTGTTTATTTTTGCTTTTGTTTTCCTTGCCTGGGAGATATATCCAGGAAAACGCTAAGGTTCATGTCCAAGAGATTCCAGCCTATGTTTTCTTTTAGGAGTTTTGTGGTTTCAGGTCTCTTATGTTTAGGTTTTTAATCCATTTTGAGTTTAATTTTGTCTATGATAAGGAAGTGGTCCTGTTCTCCCAGCACCATTTATTGAAGAGACTGTCTTTTCTCCATTATGTACTCTGGTCTCTTTTGTCATGGAATAATTAACCATATAAGCATGGGTCTTTTTCTGAGCTCTCAATTCTGTTCTGTTGATCTATGTATCAGTTTTTGTGCCTGTACCGTACTGTTTGGTTATTACAGCTTTGTAGTATAGTTTGAAATCTTAGATTGTGATATCTCCAGCTTTGTTCTTTCTCAAGATTGCTTTGGCTATTCAGGGTCTTATGAGGTTCCATACAAATTTTAAGATTTTTTGTTCTAGTTCTGTGAAACATGTTATTGGTATTATTTTAGGGATTGCATTGTATGGACATTTTAACAATATCAAGTCTTCCAATCCATGAGCATGGAATATCTTTCCATTTGTTTATATCATCCTCAGTTTCTTTCATCAATGTCTTTTTTTTAAACTTTTTAAAAAAAAAAATATTTATTTTGAGAGAGAGCGAGCAAGTGAGCAGGGGAAGGGCAGAGACAGAGGGAAGGAGAGGATCCCAAGCAGGTTCCACTCTGTCAGTGCAGAGCCTGACATGGGGCTCAAACTCTTGAACTGTGAGATCATGACCTGAGCCAAAATCAAGAGTCAGACACTTACCTGACTGAGCCACCTAGGCACTCCACCTTTATTATTTTTTAAAAATAAGCTCTAGACCCAATGTGGGACTTGAAATCATGACCCTAAGATCAAGAGTCATATGCTCTTGATCTTGAGCCAGCCAGGTGTCCCTCATCAATAGCTTACAGTTTTCAGAGTACAAGCTCTTCACCTTCTTGGTTAAATTTATTCGTAAGTATTTTATTCTTTTCTTTCTTTGAAGTTTATTTTTATTTATTGTGAGAGAAAGATAGCAATCAGGGAAGGGCAGAGAGGGAGAGGGAGACACATCATAGAGCCTGATGGAGGGTTCAAATTCACAAACCAAGAAATCATGACCTGAGCCGAAATCAAGAGTTGGACACTTAACTGAGCCACCCAGGTGCCCCGTAAGTTTTTTCTTTTTTTCTTAAGTATTTACACTGAATGTGGGGCTTAAATTCACAACCCTGAGATCAAGAGTCATATGCTCTTCCAACTGAGCCAGCCACCCTGGTATTTTATTCTTCTGATGCAATTTTTATTACCACTTCCATGTTTTATGTATATATCATATTCTGCCTCTTTTTGTGTATCCCTTGACTAATTTTTATAGCTATAAGTGATTGATCTACTAACTTAACTATATATTTGCTTGTACTGTGAAATTTTCTCCTCTCAGTTTTCTTCTGGTTGTGGCCTTCTCTTTCTGTTTACAGAATTTCCATTAACATTTCTTGTAAAGCTAGTTTAGTAGTGATGAACTCTAACTTTTGTCTGGGATACTGTCTCTACTTCAATTCTGAGTGATAATTTTGCTGAATAGAGTAGTCTTGGTTGCAGGGGGTTTTGTTGTTTTGTTTTTTTTTTTTTTCTTTCAGCACTTTATGCCGCTCCCTTTTGGCCTGTAGAGTTTCTGCTGAAAATGAGCTGATAACCTTATGGGGTTTCCCATGTATGTAAGTTTGCTTTTCTATTGCTTTTAGGGTTCACTTTTTAATTTTTGTCATTTTAATTATATGTCTTGATGTGTATTATATACATATAATTATACATAATTATATGTATTGCCATTTTAATTATATGTCCTTGGGTTCCCTGTAAGGCTCTCTTTGCTTTTTGCACCTGGATGTCCGTTTCCTTCCCCAGGTTAAGGTAGTTTTCAGTTGTTATTTCTTCAAATACGTTTTCTGTTCCCCTTCTCTCGTCTCCTTCTGGAACCCCCTATAATGCAAATGTTCATACACTTGATAGATCACAGAGAGGTCCCTTAACTTATTCTCATGTATTACTTTTTCTTTTTGCTGTTCAGCTTGGGTGTTTTCCATTATCCTGTCTTCCAGATCACTGATCAGATCTGTATCCTCTAATCCACTGATTTCCTGTAGCCCATTTTTTTATTTTAGTTATTCTCTATCTCTGACTAGTTTTTAAATTTTATATCTCTGTGTTGAAGTTCTCCCTGAGTTCATCCATTCTTCTCTCAAGTCTGGTATGTTTATGGCCATTACCTTGAACTCCTTATCAGGCATATTGCTTACCTGTTTCATTAGTTCTTTTGTGGTTTTGCCTTCTTTCATTTGAGACCTATTCCTGTCTCCTCATCTTGTCTGTTTCTGTGAATTAATTAGGTCAGCTCCTTAGGTCTAGAAAGTAGTGTCCTTGTGTAGAAAGGGTCCTATGGTTCCCTGTAGCACAGTCCTCCCTGGTCACCAGAACCTGTTGTGGTTGATATGTGACTAATGCCGGCATGCTGGTTGGTGATGCTAGCCCTCTACCCAGCTGACTACAGTGATCATCCTCTAGTGTTGAGGATACACTGGTGGGCAGCGCTTATCCCCTGCACGACTAATAAGCCCTGCTTCAGCCTCTACAGTGTGTGGACAGCCTATCTGCAGTGATCTGCTTTGCTTGCTGTGGGCTTACTGGTGGGTCGGGCTTGCTTCCTATGTGGCTGGCTCTGAGACCTGGTTGTAGCAGCTGTGAATTTGCTGGTAGGGCTAGCCTGTAGCCCAGCTGTCTATAGTGAGCCTCTGTGACTGCTGCAGACACATCGACGGGTAGGGCTTTCTCAAACCTCTATAGCTAGCTGAGAAGTGCAGCTACAGCAACTGCAGGCGCACTGGTGTGTGGGGTTAGCTCCCTCCTCTCCAGAGCAAGAGTTGCTTTGGAGGGGTGCCTGCTGGCATGGGCAGTTTGTAGAGGGCAGGGCACACCATGCTAGGAAGGTAGGTTGAGAATGTCAGAACTGGCTTCCATAAGTGTTCGGCTGTCTAGGCTGGGAGGGGGCAGGAAAACTGGCAGGCACCATCACTTTCCTTCCTGGAGAAAGCTACTAGATTTCCTGTAGATTCCTGCCCCTCCTGTATACATCCTCAAATGCGGCAACAAATCTCCCTCACATATACCCCAGGCACTTTTCAAACTGCTTTTTAGTTATTTAGTGTATTGGTTTTTAGAGGGTGGAGCCTTGGTTTCCTATAGCCCTCCAGCTCTCCTGGAGTTAAGCCCCACTGATGTTCAAAACCAGACAGTATGGAGACTGGTCTTCCCAGTGCAAGTCCCCAGGGCCATTGGTGTCCAGTGTGGGGTCGCTTCTCCTTGCCTGTGATGTCCTTCCCCTTTGTGGCTAGTCACTCCAGGGGTTTAGCTGTGGAAGATCTGTTCTGCCAGGCTTCAGGTTGTTTGCAGAGTGGAGCAGTTGCCTTGATATGTCCGTGGGATGAGGTGAATTCAGGGTTCTCCTGCTCCACCATCTTTGCTTTCCTGTAAAATTTCTTCTAAAAAATTATATTACTCAGTTTTTCCACAATGGACAGTTAAACAAAGTTTAATATATCTTTTACACATTTCAAGAAGTAGCTTGTTCTAATTTATGAATGAAAACTGTAGTAGGCCATAAAATATTAACATAAGGCAAATATGTGAAAATTATTTCAGAGCTTGTTTTTCATAGATCTGGACCTACTGGTACAAGAATAGAACCTGCATTAGATGACTGACTGCAAACTTCTGCGTAAGTTGGCCTCCAGTAATAATGCTTTTTAAGGCCATTGGAGACTTCTGCAAGATACACATGTCCATCCACCACAAATGGCTCCACATCTGTATTGTCTGGTTTTAGACGGCCTGTTTGAATTAAGTCTGAATATGCCTGTGATTTTTAAGAAAAGAACAAACTATCATTAATAAAATAGGTTGTTCATTTATCGTAATTAAATTTCTATATTCAAGTTAGCTGTACTGATTTTCAGTTTAAAATATTTTGAGTAAATTACTGAATTTTATTATTTTCCACATATAGATTTTTGTTCACTTAATTTCACAATGAAATTAGAATCTTGCAAAATTTATTTCTAAGCTTTAAGGTATTTATCATTTTATGACTTCCAGAGTTAACAATTCTCAGTGTTACTGATTTTGTGGGCCAAAAGTTCCCATGGTCAAAATTCCTACAGGGGATCTTAAATGAGGGACATAAGGAGTTGTATATGCCCTTGAAAATTTGATGGCCAGGGACCCATTTCTCAGAAAAATAATCAGATTTTGGCATCCAACTCTCTGGAGTTCATAAACTCCCTGAAGCTCATTTATAGTCTGAGGCTAAGAGACCATTTCCATATTATTAGACGGTGGCCTGGCTGGTAGCCCCATTCTTTTTTCATTGTAGAATTTTCTTTGTTTACCTCATGGATCATTGGTATGTATGTAAGATCACACAAACATGTTAAGCTGGCTTGTCAGTAAGATTGTGTACAGAGATAGGCAGAAATGTAGACAGTAAAAGAAAACTTCAGTTGCTTTCTGCTTTATTCCAAGCTCACCTTAGTTTCTAGTGTGTAGAATATGTTTTTCTAAAATCAAGATTTAAATAGTATGTTTTATTACTCGTTTTGGTGGTAGTTTTGGATAGCCTTTTTGCAAATTGAGATTTTTAGCATCTTCTTTCCAAATCAAAATTATTTGTTACTATGCTTTTTGTTTTGAAAGTAGTATCAAGGGCTGTATTTGCATAAGCAGCAGTTAAAAGTACTGTAGGTCTCCAAAACCATGTCTTGGTTTAATTATTGGGCAGCAGATTAGAGATTGTGCTGCATCAAATTTAGAATAAATCAACAATTGTGATTTTTAAAATGTTTTAACTTTGGAGGAGTTGGGACTGTGTCATTCATTGATCTTTATATTAATATGTAGTATTTGAGATATTTTGCTATTTCAACCACAGAACTTTCCAGTCATTTTTAGGGTTTATTTTTAAATGTATCAGAACTGCAGTGTCTTACTATATTTTGTAATCATTCTTTTAATATTTATTTTTGAGAGAGAGCGAGAGAGAGAGAGAGAGAGAGAGAGAGACAGAGACCGACCAAGCAAGTGAGCAGGGGAAGGAGAGGGAGAGAGAGAATCCCAAGCAGGCTCAACTCTGGCAGTGCAGAGCCTGACACAGGGCTCCAACTCAACAAACATGAGATCATGACCTGAGCTGAAGTCAAGAGTCAGACGCTTAACCCACTGAGCCACCCAGGTGCCCCAATATGTTATAATCATTTCTAAGGCCACCTGTAAATGTCTGATGTTATAGAGAAGACCCCAGAAAAAGCCTTCAGTGAAGAAGAAAGAAAAAAAAACAAAACATACCACACATGTAGCTTCATCAAATTTGTTTCCCCAAATGTAGACATTAGAGAGTATGGGGTTTGTTTTCATGGACTGTGAAAGTGCAACAAGTCCTTCTCCCTTTATGTTGTTGTTCACTACTGACAACCTAGGGAGAAACAAGAAGTAATAACCCTGGAAACCAGTAAATACTTTCACAAAGAAGATGCATAAGTTAGCCAACAACATTTATTACATTTCTTTCTAAGTTTGTTATTTTAAGAGAGGGGGAGATAGAGGATCCGAAGTAGGCTCTGCACTTACAGCAGAGAGCTCGATGCAGGGCTCGAACTCACAAAGCCTGACATCATGACCTGAGCCAAAGTTGGTCACTTAACCCACTGAGCCACCCAGGCACCCTTGTTGAATTTTATGCTGTAAAATCTTGGCATTATTCTTCAGCATCTGATGTAATCCTAAAATCCAAGAAACTTAGTTCTCTAATTGGATGCTTCATGTACCTAGTAGAGCTACCTACATTTTAGAAATCAATAGGCTGTTTTATATCATTCAGTAAATGTTTGGGGTGGATTACAAATACGCCCTTCAGGATTAAGTCATCCAAGTAGTATTTTCTTTGATTATTTTTAAGTCTTAGTCATATTGAATGATTGTGATTTTTCTATAGAAGTCAGGGTAAATACTATAGGCAGTAAGAATTCTCTCAGTCTTAAATCAATCATAATTAGAATCAATATAGTTTTTAATATTACTTTTGGAGGTGCCTGGGTGGCTCAGTCGGTTAAGTGGCCGACTTCGGCTCAGATCATGATCTCATGGTTCGTGAGTTTGAGCCCCACGTCAGACTCTGTGCTAACAGCTCAGAGCCTGGAGCCTGCTTCAGATTTGTGTCTCCCTCTCCCTCTGCCCCCTCCCCTGCTCACACTCTGTGTGTGTGTCTCTCTCTCTCTCAAAAATAAACATTAAAAAAAAAAAAAATAGACATTACTTTTGAAAAAGAAATTGAAATGTTTAATATGTCAGTTTAGAAACTATTTTTATATTTCATCATGCATCTTGAGTTAAAGGGCTTGAGGTTAGTGTTTTAAAGGTTTAAATTTTTGTTATTTTGATTAAATATAAAGTGATACTAACGCTTTAAGACTCCTGTTGTGTGAAGCAAGAGTTTCACTGAGATACTTTGCTCCTACATCTTCTATTCTGTTAAAAGAAAGATCTATTACTTCCAGAGTAGTATTGCTTTTCAGTACGTCAGCCAAACACACCATTCCATCACGAGTTATTTTATTGCTGGGAAAGGAAAAATACGTGTTACATTTGAAAATATGAAGTATTCTTCTTTTATTCATAGAGATTAACAGGCCTCAGAATTGTTATATAGAACAGTACTTTCTCATTCACTAAAAGATTTTAATCACTCAATTTCCCAAAAAGTTAATGAAATTTGCTATAAAATCTTACTTTCATTCTGGATTACTCATGATTAAATTGCTCATTCACATTGTAGGATATACAATATCAGTACAAGCTAAATACTAAGACTTAGGATAAAAAGGTGACAACAATGGTTGCATTTTCTGATCTTTGGAATTAGTATCTAATGGCGTAGCCTATGTACTGTAAATGTTTACATAGATTATTTCCAGGACTTCTGGATTAATGTATTATCACTTACCAGCTCACATCAAGATAGCGTAGGCTTCTATTCAGATACAGTGCATCGCATAATTGTTTTATTCCACAGTTTTTCATATTATGCTTACACATGTGTAGTGCAACAAGGCAGTGATTTTCTTTCAACATGTGGCCTAGATGAACTGTGGGCTCTTCCTAAAAATAGGTAAAATCTTTTTCTAAAATACAATTTTGAAGCTGTACCTGTTCCAAACATATGCTAAGTTATTTAAATTAGCTTTAAAGAAAATATCAAGACTATTAGTCTGTAATTTTCATTTGTTTTGGCTTGGCTTTTAAGAAAAATCATTTTTGCCACAAATGATACTTTATTTTAAAAATAGACAGTAGGCACTTGCAAGGTACAGTGACTAAGTGATGTAAAGTAAAAGAGGCTGGTTTTAAAAAGGCATAATCCTAAACAATCATTCCAGGTGGAAAAAAAAAAAAATTGGTCCCATGACGTATTGAGCATATTAAGCCCCCTTATTGTTGTCCTCTCAGTCTCTAAATTTTTCTTACACCCTCCATATGTTCCTGAACTTTTCTCTTAATTCCTACTCTTCATAGTCTTTAGACAAAATACACATTTCCCAATGTTGTTTCTATTTAAAAACACTCATTAATCCTGTGATATCTAGTTCTTCCCTTTTATAATCATCCCAAATTTCTAAATATGTTTTACTCTTCTAGTCACTGGAAGACTTATTTTTAATTCCAAAATCTAGCTGCTTCCAGGCAAAAGGTAAATAGCCTCAATGAGGATTTGAATACCAAGCACTTTAAATTTTTAAGAGTCAGAGTCTTGAAATGAATGGGTCAGAGTATTTTATGGTAAGAAGTTCTCTTGCTTGATTGCTGTATTTATAAGAAGTTTTACAGTCAACTGGAAATGCTGAATACAAACATGGATAACTATGCTCAAATTACGTACTTCTACATAATACTCTGAGAAAAACCTACTTTGAGAAAAACTTTAAAAGTTAAGACCACGTGGCAATAGCAGATAGTACATGAGTTTTATAATAAAAGTATATGAGCTTTATAATAAAACTGTCCAGGGGTGCATGGGTGGCTCAGTCGATAAAGCATCTGACTCTTGATTTCAGCTCAAGTCATGATCTTATGGTTCATGAGTTCAAGCCCCACAACGGGCTCTTTGCATACAGTGCAGAACCCGCTTGGGATCTCTCTCTCCCTCTCTCCCTCTCTCTCTACCCCTTCCCTGTTTGCGTGCGCTCTCTTGCTCTCAAAATACCCTTAAAACTGTCCAGATACTTGCATTATACTAGCTGTATGACTTTGAGCAAATTATTTCATCTAGCTGAGTCTCAGTTTCCTTTCCTGTAAAACAGATAAAATTCTACTTCCCTCACAGAATTAAATTAACAAAAAAGTACGTGGCCCCAAATAAGTGTTCTATAGAACACTGCAAAGCATTTATTATTATTCAGTGTTCTGTAATCCTGTATCTTATTTAAATTATTGCTGACACTGAAATAGATACACCCAAAGGAAGCTATAGTTTAGGATCTTAACAAATGCAAACTGATCACTTATGGGGCCAAATACTGCTCTGCATGGTGCCTGAAAGAGAGGACATGATACATATTTGTGTTTTATGCTTTGCATTTTTTTTTTTTAGGTCAAGAAATTCGGTCGAGTGACCACCCTTATTAAGGGACGGAACTAGAACCAGAAATAGTAAAGAGTTTTTAGGTCAATTCGCTGAGTTTGACAATTTGCCTAAGATGATGCCTGGCATCAGTATCTTTCCAAGCTCCCCAGATAAATGGAATTCATTAAATGGAACAGGTTTGCAGGCTTATGTTTGGGAACAGCACAGTATGAGGAAGCACATGAGGATTCTACTCCACAGCCACTGAAGAAACTAGTGCTCACAGGGAGAGAGAGGGTGGTGGCTGCCTTAGAGAGGAATAGAAAGCAGGCTAGAGTTTACCTGACTGGCTAAACTCTCAGCACCAGGCTGAAAGCAGGGGCTTGGACCTGAGAAAGGCCTTTGGGCTTTTCATAACTCTCAGATTTGGGAATGACGACATCACTCAACACACAAGAGGAATCGTGCTTCTGATGTGATTTCATATAGTTTAACACACTTATTTCTTAGAGGCTTTAATCCAGAAAATTTTGATTTAGCCTTCAAATGTCACATCCTCAATCTGAGAACCTTCTCTGCCACTTCTAAAAGAATGTTAAAGGAATAAGGAGAAGCCTTGACAGCAGGTACCATGTTTTCCCTCATCTTGTCTCCAGTAGGTAGCTTACCTATAGGATCAAGTCCAGACTTCCCAGGCTTCTATTCACTCACATTCTGCCATTATTACTCATAATTTCAAAAGTGGTTTAGTGATACCAATATAACAGACAACAAAACAATTTACACTGAGCTTTTATAATCCAGCCTTTAAAACTTGAATCATTGGGGGCACCTGGGTGGCTCAGTAGGTTAAGCATCTGACTTCAGCTTAGGTCATGATCTCACGGTTTGTGGTGAGACCACACATGGGGCTCTGTGCTGACAGCTCAGAGCCTGGAACCTGCTTTGGATTGTGTGTCTTCCTCTCTCCCTGCCTCTCTCCCTGCCCCTCCCCCACTTGTTCTCTCTCTCTCAAAAATAAACATTAAAAAAATTAAAAAAAAATAAAACTTTAATCATTTGTTTTTGTCTAAACTACTTTGCCTCTCTACAGGTTTACTCACTGTTAATCTGAGTTTACAAGAAAAAAAAAAGACATGTTTACTGCTTAAATAAGCAACGTCTAAAATCATGACTCAATTTTTCTTCAAGTAAGCTTTTGTTTGTAAATGCAGTTAATTCTAAAAATATAATGCATTCATGAACCTTGACATAACCTTCAATAAATAGTACCTTCGTTTTATTCACATATAATATTAGCTGTCATCACTTTGAATACATACCTGTTCACCATACAGTATAGGTCGGTTTAGGTTTATTCCCTTAATTGTTTGGTTTTGAGTTAGGACTGTAGCAAATGCTATCACACTTTGCATTCCCTAAAAACAATAAATTCATTAAGGAAACTGACAACATATTTAACATCCCTATTTCAAAATCAGTAACCTGGATTCAGTTAAATAAATTGTATTTTGAATTGTAAACCTTGCGTGGTCAAATTCAGAAATGAATGATCACTGTGTTCTTTTCTCCCTGGCCTAAAATCTGTAACATGATGGGGAGTTCTGAAAGTTTCACAGTCCATTTCCTAGGATGTTTATCTCCAGGTTTGCTCCTAAGTCCTCAAGGTACTGTGTGTTGCAGACAGACCTCAGATACATAGATACACGCGTGGGTCCCAGCTAGCACTCTGCACTACTGAGAACATAGTGTAGAACACGGTGCAAGTGTTATGCATACTTGAACCCTCAGTGTGTGTGAGTGGTGGCAAAGATTTACTAATCCGTTTTTCACAGCTTCCACAGGCCTCCCTCTTTACCTTTTTGGAAGGGCCTAATTCTTCCCCATTTCTGTGATGGACACCACCGACCACACCCAGGTGTTACACCAGAAAACCTGGGCTTCCTCGCACTCTGCCACTCCACTCACCCTCCCATCCAATTAATCAGTAAGTCTTAAGAGATTCTGTCTCCAAAAGATGTCTCAATTAGCCCATCTGGGTGCCACCACCCCAACCCCAGTCCTTATTGTCACCTGGACTACTGTAGTAACTTCCTAAATGGTCTGTGAGCTTCCTCTGTCACTCTCTAATTCCCCAACAAAGAAACCAGAGATCTTTTTAAAGAACCAATCAGATAACGTCACTTCTCAAAGCCTTTCCATGACACATATTTATAACAATCCCCTCTTCCCCTGATGTATGACCCGCAACCCATACAACATTGCTGGATCTGGCCTCTGCAAACCTCCGCCTTCAATTTGAGATACTCTTAACTCCCTCATCCACTCTGGCTTTTGAGTTCTTAAAACCCGCGGAGTCAGTATTTCGTTACTCATGTACTTCTCATGATTTTTGCTATATTTGGGTGTCAGTTTTATTATTTACTTAATAGTTTTCCATTGAATCAATTCACTTTTTCCATCTTATTTTAAAACTCACTACTATAAATGGAAAACCTTAAAATAAGTAAATTCCTCAAAATAAGCATCTGTAAAAATAAATACATGAGTATTAAAATCGCCTCAGTCTGTATTAGTAATGCCACCCATACAACACTTGGGGCAGCACTATCTTAGAGTCTGTATGTGTTGGACCCCTGCCTTGAATGTTCTGCCATGGATGCTTTCCAAGGCAGTTTTTCCTCATCCTTCATGACCAAGTGTTACCTCCTCAGATATTAGAAACTACCCTAACCTGAAGATTACCTCCTACTTGGCAATCTTTGTAGCACTTTTCTCTTTATTGATGTTTTCCCAACTGGAATATAAGCTTTCTAATGAAGTAGCATTTTTTAAATAAGAAACAACAATAACAACAGAAAACACCACAATCTTTTTCTCAAAAGATCCCATATAGGTTAAGGGTTATAGATGGAAGCTTAGGAAGAATTTTATTCTAAGTATTCCTCTATAATAAATACAATCTGATTTTATTAATAGCACTATTATGCCTAATAGTATAAAAAAACCCACCTTTTTCTCTGATATTAGGGGAAAGCTTAATCATTCCTAAGATGGTCATTTAGCTGGTCTCTTTAACAATTACCTATCCTGGTTTCCAGGGAGAATGACGCAGTACCTAGGCGATATTTCTTATAACCATTTTACTCACCAGATCACAGTCACCCAGATCTAATTTTTCTAAGGATGAATTAATTTGCAGCATTGCAGCAAAAAACATTCCACCTTTATTTTCAATCTTGTTTCCAGTCATTCTTAGGTATTTCAGAGTTGTATTCTTCTGAAAAGGAAAAGAACCAAAACTTCGTTAAATTTTAGTCCACAGAATTCTTGTTTGATTACATGAGTTAGGAGACTATATTACTATTTGTAGACTCATCAGTTTTTCATGAAGACAGAAGAGGATACACTCCTTAAAGGTACCATTCAGCTACTCATAAAAATCTAGCTTAATTTTTTAGTGGAGAGAATGCCCAGGAAACAGATGCCCAAAAATGCCCAGTAAATGAAGCAGATTTTAATAAATTTTCCTTTCACTGGGAAATCTATAAGTTTGTTTTCTAACAGAATTATGCCACTTTTTTTTTTTGAGGTGAAATCACATAACCCAAAGTTAACCATTTTAAAGTGTACAATTCACTGGCTTTTAATAAATTCACAGTGTTATACGGCCATCACATAGCTAGTTCCAAAGTATTTTTATTACCTCCTCAAAAGGAGACACTATACCCATTAAGTACTCATTCCATATTCTCCCTGTATCACTTCTAAAGGAATATAATTTCTCAAACATTTGCAAAGTTTAACTCTCATTCCACTCTTTTGATAATTCTTTCACAAATAAAACTACAGACATTTCAATATGCTGATGAGTAAATATCAGAAGACATGTAAGTGCAAATAGTTAAAGTTAATCCAAACCCCTTAAGAGCAGGAAGAAGGCAATGACGTCTACTGTTAACACTTCTATTTAATATTGTACTGGAGATTCTAGACCAAGCAATTAGGCAAGGAAAAGAAACAAAAAAGGCATCCAGATTGGAAAAGAAGTAAAACCATCTCTGCATATAATGTGATCTTATTTATGGAAAATCCAAAGGAATCCACCAAAAAAGCTGTTAGAACTAGTGAGTTCAGTGAGACTGCAGGGCAAAAGACCAATTGTGTGTGTGTGTGTGTGTGTGTGTGTGTGTGTGTGTGTGTGTGTGTATTTTGTTTTAATCGTATTTCTACACACTAGCAATGAACAACCCAAAACTGAAATTAAGGTTATCCCATTTACAATAGCATCAAAAAGAATAAAACGTTAGGAATAAATTTAGCAAAAGCAAGACTTGTACGTTAAAAACAAAGCACTGTTGAAGGAAATGAAAAACCTAAATAAATGGAAACCCTTCCCATGTTCGTGGATCAGAAGACTTAATACTGTTAAGATGGCAATACTCCCCAAACTGATCTAAAGACTGAAAGCAATTCCTCTCAAAAATCCTTGTTTTTCTTGCAGAACTTGATAAACTGATCTTAAATTTCATACGGAAATGCAAGGGACCAGCACATCTTGAAACAGAAAGGACCCATGCTTCTTGACTTCAGAACTGGCTACAAACTACAGTAATCAAGATAGTGTGGGACTGGCATAAGGATCAAAATACAGGTTAATAGAATGAAGAATAGAGAAATAAGCCATTTATAATCGATCGAGAAAATTAATGGGGAAGAACAGTCTTAAATAGTATTGGGACAACTGGATATCCACATGCAGAAGAATGAGGTTAGACTCCCACCTCACATCATATACAAAAATTGACTCAAGATGGATCAAATAACTAAATGAAAGAGCTAAAACAAAACTGTTAGAAGAATACGCAAGTGTAAATCTTCATGACTTCGAGTTAAGCAAAGCCTTCTTAGATATAACAACAAAAGCACAAACAACAAAAGAAAAAATAAATCGAACTTTATCAAAATTAAATAATTTTGTGCTTCAAAGGACAGACACCATTAAGGAAGTGAAAAGGCAACCTAAACTACAGAATGAGAGAAAACATTTGCAACTCATGTATCTGATAAGGGACTTACATCCAGAACATGTAAAGAACTCTCACAGTTTAAAAAGACAACTAAAACCATTTAAAAATGGGCACCGAATAGACGTTTCTCCAAAGAATGGCACATGCAAAGATGCTCAACATTATTTATGAGGGAAATGCGAATCAAAACCACAAAACCTCTTCATATCCACCAGGATGGCTAAAATCAAGACCGTAACAAGTGCTGGTGAGGATGTAGAGAAATTAAAACACTCCACATTGCTGGTGGAATCGTAAAAAGGGACAGCCACTTTGGAAAACAGTTTGGCAGTTTCTCAAGATGTTGAACACCATTACCAAATGATCTAGCAGTTTCACTCCTAGGTATATACCCAAGAAAATGGAAAACCTATGCACACAAAAATGTGCAAATATTCACATTATTATATATAATTCACATTATTATAGCATTATTATAGACAAAAAGTGGAAACCCAAATGTCCTTTAACTGATAGATGAAGAAAATAGGATATATCCAAACCATGGAATATTATTAGGCAATAAGAAGGAATGAAGTGTGTTACAATATGGATGAACACTCACTGGGGAGTGAAAGAAGCATGGAGAAGGGTTGCTAATGGCTTTGCGGCATCTTTGGGGGATGAAAAGTTCTAAAAATAGGCAGTGATGGTTGCACAATTCTGAATATACAAAGACCCACAGAGCTGAACACCTTAAAGGTAAATTTTTATGGAAAAAAGTAAATTTTTATGTATGTGAATTATACCTCAATAGAGCTGTTTATTTTTAGGGGTACCTGGGTGGCTCAGTCAGTTAAGTGTCTGATTCTTGGTTTTGGCTCAGGTCATGATCTCACGGTTCATGGGTTTGATCCCCACACCGGGCTCTATGCTGGCAATGTGGAGCCTGCTTGGGATTCTCTCTCTTTCCCTTTCTCTTTGTCCCTCCCCTGCTCGCTCACTCTCTCAAAATAAATAAATAATCATTTTTTTAAAACTGAGTTCAAAAGTGCTTGTAATATTACATTTTAATACATCGAAGTGCAATAAAAGTACACATTTGCATAATAATGTAAGTTCACAGTGATATTTTATTATGTTGATTACAAGCTATCAGAAGTTAAAATTCCCAAAGAAAATGTTGGTTTAAGGTATTTAAATGCTTACATGTAGTGCTTTAGCAATCAATTCTCCACCTTCGGGCCCAATATCATTAAACATAAGATTTAAATAAATGAGTTTATGTTGTTTCTATAATAAGGAGAGAAAAGAAACTATTATTAGGAATGCAATTATTAGGAAACAAATCAATCTAGGAGCTGCTTTATTTAAATAAAAGTATTCACCTCCAAAGAAAATCTTTGCAACATAGAAAATCTGTAAGTCCAGCACAAGAAACTACCATTAAGGGCCGGGGGAGGGGGTGGAGATTACCATTCTCATTTAAACATAACTGCAATATAAATGAAAGAAAAAGACCACATTCCTTTTTGATCAATGATTCAAAGTACGAATGTGCTTACAAAGTGTGAGTGTACAAGTTTGCAAAAGAGGACTCAGGAGCTCTAGGTATCAGTAGTCTACTGATAAATATACAGGTGGGTTTTCAGTGTATTTCAAGTGTTATAAATATAGTGCAAGGTCAGGACCTGGACATTTTGCAAAACTATCACTTTGTGGGTGTGCCACGAGACTAGGTGGTTTCACTGTAAACAGAACATTTTGATGACTTTTGCAGCATTTTTGTAATTGTTGAGAATAAATTATTTAGTTTATATTCTTTTTTAATCTTCACTCTGTCCTTACGTTGTGTGCTATCTCATGGATAGGAGAATTTTAAAATCACTTTTAAACTCATTGGAAACATGTTTAGCAGTTGAGATTGGGACAAGTAAGAACTTAAAAAGTGAATTCAAGAGAGGTAGTGAGTAAGTGATATATGCTGCCTTAAACATTTTAACTGAAAAAACAGACACATACACATATTTGCCAATCGTCTGAGGTTGGAACAAGGGCCTTTTCTTAAAGTACACCTATCTGATTGGTGGACCACATGTTTTTTGTTTTGTTTTGTTTTTTTGACCATACTGTATTTCTTAAATAAAATGCAACCATAATGCAGCACTTCAGCCTGGGCAGTTCCAAAGTGAAGTCTGTAATAAAGGGTTAACTTAGCAGGCTTAGGGTATTCAAACTCCGCACATTCCAAAGAAAGGACTGGTTCTTAACTGACTCCTGGGAAAAAAACAAAAAGAACTAAGAACATGTTGCAGTAAAATACCTGAAGCAGTCTTGCAGCATAGTATGCACCAACATCACTCATGAGGTTATATCTAACATCCAAACCTGGAGAACACGGATGAATAGAGGCAGATATTCCTTATAATGAATAATTAAAATCAGGAAAATGAAAGCAAGAGGCAACGATTCTTAAGGAAGCATATACCATTAATATGTGGATTCTTCTTTAAAATTCTGGAAAGAATCCAAAAATCTTCACCTGTTATTCTTTCTGCTGGCATTAAGCGACTGTTACCAGGAATGTTTAATATGATTCCTTCCAATCTGTTAAAATACAAAAAAGAAACCCAGTAAAGAAATAAAAGCACTTCTTCCCTCATGTGTAAATAGTAACGTCATGAATAGCATTTACTGAAACCAAGTATGTGTCACAATATAGATTTACATCAAGTAGCTTAAGAGGGCTGAATATTCTACAGATTTTACAGACACTTTTATATTATAGAATTTTTCTCACACACAAAACAATGTATCTCCACTTGACAGATAATGACATCAAAGACTTCAACGATTTTCATAAATAAATCCAGCCCACAGGAGTTCAGCACAAATCTGGAGCTGAGAGCCACTGGTCTCGTGTTCGTCCCCATATACTCCGCTACCTCCGGGACTAACACTGTCCATCATCTACCTCTCTGAATCAAAAAGTACGTCCATTTTAAAAAGGATTTGCAAGTGGCTTTAAACAAATCACTCAGTATTCCAGAATTTTCACACAGATGATTATCAGTGAATATTACTTATGTAATCAAGTATTTGTCTTCCTTACCCCTTTTCAATTTCTTCATCCACTTCCTGGAGTAGATGCCATACAAAGGAATTAATTTTCCTGGACTTTTCCATACATAGATTATAATAATCTTCCTGGAGACTGCCAATAATTTCTGGAACTTTTGAAAAAGTAGTGCATTACTCTTCACAATGTGAATTATACCGGGACCTTTCCCTTTCCCTCTACACCCTCCCCGCTGCCCCCCGCAAAAAAAAAAAAAAAAAAAAATTACACTTCTTCCAAAGATACGAATGTGTATGTGAATAGAGTCAGGGGTAAGGAAGAAAAGGAGATGGGATTAAGAGCAAGAGGGGGAAAATAGAAGGAATCGAGGCGAATGAAAATGCCATTCGAACAAGAGCCATAGAAGCCCCCACTGAGGGTAGGCAGACACTAACTGGGAAGCGACACAAAGGGAGAAGAACTACAGGCCTGGTAGCTGAGGAAAAGGATATTCATAAAAATTAAATATTTTGTCCAAAACCATACAGCTAATGAGGGCAGAGTATAAAAACTGACTCCAAAGCCTCTTTCCACTCTGCCACCTTAGGTTAGGATGACTCACACTTTCTTATCATGACTTCAGATAAAGACAATTCTATCAGAAAATCTAAACTTTAAAAAGATCTGAAAAATCACCACATCCCATAGGCTTCTTGGATACCCTCTATATCATGCAGGCTGATGCATCTTTGAATATAGCTGTCAGTTCCTCCTTACACTAAGTGGAGGCCTGGCTCATAGCAGCTCTTCACCTACCCTAGCCTTCCATTTCCTCTATTTTTTTTTTTTAAGTTTATTTATTTTGAGAGAGAAGGAACCAGTGGGGAGGGGCAGAAGCGTGGGGACAGAGGATCCAAAGCAGGCTCTGTGCTGACAGCAGCGAGCCTGATGTGGGACTCGAACCCACAAACTGTGGGATCATGACCTGAGCCCAATTTGGACACTTGAGCCACCCAGACACCCCCTTTTCCTCTTTCTAAAGATTAATTTTTGCTCTGTTCAGCCCTTAACAAAGAAGACTGAAACAAAGCAGGAGTTGAACTCTCTCCTTTGTTACACCTGCTGCTTTCCTTAAAGGTCTTAGTTTTTCATATTAATTTAAAAGGATCTTTTGCCAGACCCACGCCTTCCAGGGTAGAAGCTATGCTGTCACTCTCCTTAGAAGCACATGCCACTCTCTTTGTTTTTGTCCTATCTTTTGTGTAAGTCTCTTGAAAAAAAAAATCTGTGCTCAGAGATCTCACGACTCAACCAACCTAGTGTCTTCAGAGCCAGCCTCTTTGAGTCTCTGCATCTCAACAGATGTTCTTTGCTGAGATTTTTGCTGAGTAGATTTCTACATTATATGAACCCAAAAGTTTACCAAACAAATTTGCAAAACAAGATTTAAGATGAGGAACGTTGTATTAAAAAGGAAAGCAGTAAACTTTTCTTAACAGTTTTTAAGAATAAGCTTCAAAGGGTCACTTGGGTGGCCCAGTCGGTTGAGCGTCCGACTTCGGCTCAGGTCACGATCTCATGGTCTGTGAGTTCGAGCCCCCGCGTCAGGCTGTGTGCTGACAGCTCAGAGCCTGGAGCCTGCTTCGGATTCTGTGCCCTCTCTCTCTGCTCCTCCCCCGTTCATGCTCTGTCTCTGTCTCAAAAATAAATAAAAACATTAAAAAAAAAAAAAAAAAGAATAAGCTTTAAAGGGGCACTTGGGTGGCTCAGTCGGTTGAGCGTGTGACTTCAGCTTGGGTCACGATCTCATGGTTTGTGAGTTCGAGTCCCGCGTTGGGCTCTGTGCTGACAGCTCGGTATTGTCTCCCTCTCTCTCTGCCCCTAACCCACTCACATTCTGTCTCTGTCTCTCCCAAAAATAATAAACATTAAAAAAATTTAAATAATAAGCTTTAACAAAAATTAACCCACTTATTCCAGACAACTTGGAAATTTCAGTATAAAAAAAAAATAAACATTTATCAGCAATCCCACTGCCAAAGAACCATTATAACTGAGGCCTGTGGGTATTTCCTCCCAAATGTTTTTCTCACATATGTACTTATTAGCATTTTTAAACAAAATTGGAATATTTCAGTACAGTTCCAGATCTTTTAACATTATGTTGTGAGTTTTCCCATGTCATTCTCTGAAAATTTTTTATGTCAACAGAATTTCCTCTCTTGTGTGTGGAGGTACCTAAGAAACCCTTCACTTATTTTAGGAAGTCTTCATGTATTTAAACAAAATTTTAGCACAATATCTCCCAAATTGTGCTCTTTAGAATACTAATCTATGAAATGATCAAAGATACTCTGGGGCACCTGGGTGGTGCAGTCAGTTGGGCATCTGACTTTGGCTTAGGTCATGATCTCACGGTTCTTGAGTTCAAGCCCCACATCAGGCTCACTGCTGTCGGTGCAGAGCCCGCTTGGATCCTCTATCCCCCTCTCCCTGTACCCCTACCCCGCACGCTCTCTTTCAAAAATAAATATTTTTTAAAAAAGATGTTCTAAGTAGAATAGATCTTATTGTCAGATAAGCTTGGGAAGCACTGCAGTAAACGAAGCTAAACAGACCCCTATCTGTATAACACTTCTCTGGACATTAAAAACACTCAAGAGCGTAAAGAGTCTTTAAATTATTGAGCCTGGAGAGAAGGGAGAATAAAAATACTGCATCTCCCAGACTTATGTGACCAGGGTTCACATGGAATTCAATCTACAAAATGCTACTTTAGCATTCTCGACAGGAAACAAAGCAAACAGATCTCAAGCACATTTACTTGTTGGAGCTGGACTCCCACTGGGCTTGTTTCCTCCCTTCTACTACCTTCCTTGTTTTGTTTTTTAAATTTTAACAATTATTTTTGAGAGAGACAGACGGACAGACAACGCGAACGGAACGGGGGGAGGGACAGACAGAGAGGGAGACACAGAATCTGAAGCAGGCTCCAGGCTCCGAGCTGTCTGCCCAGAGCCTGACACGGGGCTCGAACTCACAAACCATGAGATCATGACCTGAGCTGAAGTCGGACCCTCGACCAACTGAGCCACCCAGGAGCCCCATCCTTGGTGTTAAAAACAGAAGACTACCGTGAGAATCTCTGAGGCTCAGTGCCTGCCTTCAGCTGGCCACAGCACACCTGGGACATGCAGGAGAAATGCGTCAGACTTAGAAATCCTGTTTCTTTGAAAGAAGGAGGGAATCTTAAACTATACACTAAATATAGCTAAAAAAAGTTAATACGAAAAATTCTTATTACCCGACTGTGGATTTAAAGTGTTTAAAAGTTTCTGGTATATTTTTCCTGTTATGCTCTCTTTCATTTAAAATTCACCTAAGTACTGTATGTTGGGATTTTATGACATCAGTAATTTATTTCCTGTATTCATATTCACGGAAAATAATGTCAGTGTTCCAATTGTAAAGCTAAGACTAGGAATACCAGTTACACAAGAAAATGTCAAAGTCTAACCCAAATGTCATTTTTAATCCATGCCAAAGTCTTATATTCCAAATATTTTCCACCTAGGACCACTTTTTAAAAATTCTATATTAAAAAAAAAAGTGGGCAGGGGCTCAATTTGGAGGTGGTCCCCTATGCCCTCCTACACTGGCACCACGCAAGTACTGGGGAAATCCAAGGGTTGGGAGTGAGTCAGAGTAAGTGCCTATCCAGGATCAGCTGTGTGACTTTGAACAAGTACAAGTTATTTAAATTCTCCCATCTTAAACTTCCTCTTATGCTAGAGGCAGAGCTAGACGCCCATCTCACAGATGCAGTAAGGAATAGGTAAAGCTTCTAGCACAGTTCCATATCTACAAGCACACAACCCTTTAAAACAAGCATCCAGGGGCCCCTGGGTGGTCTGACTTAGCTCAGGTTATGACCTCACTACTCATGAGTTCAAGCCCCACATGACCTCTGTGCTGACAGGTCAGAGCCTGGAGCCTGCTTTAGGATTCTGTCTCCCTCTCTCTCTGCCCCTCGCCTGCTCGTTCTCATTCACTCTCTCAAAAATAAACATTTAAAAATATATTTAAAAAGACAAAGAAACAAAAACAGGCATCCAAAATGGAAACAGTGAGGAATACCTGGGTGGCTGAGTCAGTTAAGCAACCCATTCTTGATTTCTGCTCAGATCATGAGCTCATGGTTCTTGGGTTTGAGCCCAGCAAAAGGGGTCCTACTGAGCCTGTTTGGGATTCTCTCTCTCTCTCTCCCCCTTTCTCCCTCTCTGCCCCTCCCCTGCTACGTGCTCTCTCAAAAATAAATAAACTTTAAAAAAAAAAAAAAATGGACGGCAGGAGGATGGGGCAGGAGGAAGGAGGCTGGAGGAGGCAGGAGGAGGGGTGTGCAGACCATACTCGAGACCCTCTTGCCCACCCAGGCCCCGCTTTCTGGAGCTTGCACACAAAAAAGGGCGCAAGAGGAGCACCTACACACCCTTCCCTGAGACGGGAGAACAAATCAATAGACACACCTCCCCCAGGACAACCTATCAAGTGAAGGGCAGACCCTCGGGGAGGAAGGGGGCGGATCGTGGGGCTCCCCTCCCACCCACATGTGGGGGGCCCCAAAGTTCTGGCCACAGCTGGGGTTCCCAGGGGCACCATCCTGCCAAGCCGCCTCAGGCCGGCAGCCGGCTCGGAGGAAAGGGCTGGTGCGAGCAAGCCCGCGGCTGGGGTAGCGCCCCTCGCCCGCTCCACCTGGCCAGGCAGGCGCCGAAGGACACCCTATTTCTTACCGCTCCTGTCGGCCGGGGCCCAGGACGTAGTAGGGATTGTAGTGGGAGCGGGAGGAGGAGACGGGGACTTAGCCCGGGCCGCCACCTTCCCACCGCCCCGCATGTCCCTTTACGCCCCCAGAGACGCGGTGGAGTTGTCATGACGACCGCGCGCATGCGCCTGCCCAGTCCCAGGCCTCCCGCCAGCTGCACCAGGGCTCGGGTGACCGCCAGACGCTGAACGCCACCTCCAGCCCACTGCGCATCCATTACCCACTTGGGCCCTTGAGGCCTGTCTGGGCAGGCGGTGACCGCCAATGCTATGGAGGCTCCTCGGTCACCCCCGCCTGGCTTCGGGTCACCTTGACCTGGGTTAAAAACACAGACGGAGGGTGCCCCGGTTCCTTTGCAGGGAGAAGTTCTTGAGGTTTAGTGGGCACGGCTGATAGGCTGGGGGCCAGGGCTACAATGACGATTGTGACACAGTCCCCTCCCCAAAGCGTGCACATATCTGCGGGGGGCCAAGTACAGAAGAACGTGGTAGCACCAGGACAGATAAGGTCCGGAGCTAAGGAAGCTGAAAGGGGTATGTAGATCAGTCTTGTGTTGGGGCGGGGGTATCAGGGAGGGCTTTTTGTCGGAGGTGACTCTCTGACCGGCCCCAGCGAATCCGTCCCAGGTGCTGGAGACACACAGGTACTTGGGGCTGCCTAGATGAGTATGGGGGGGGGGGGGGGAGGCGGGCAGGGCCAGATCCACACGGAGCCCTGCGCATCCTCTGAGAAGCACAGCTGATAGGGGGCAAGGTGCTGGGAGTCCTCAGATAGGAAACAGCTGGTGGAGGGTGGATTTGACAGGATCTAGGGGAGACTCTGAAGCAGCCTCAGTAGCCCAACAGAGATAGGGCCTCAGCCGAGGCTGGACTCAGTGAAAGGAGGAGATGGGGACAAAACCCAGCAAGACGTACAGGGAAGCATGCTCGGGATTTGGTACTTGGATGTGGGAGAGAGAAAAAGACGAAGGAGGAAAAGGAAAGGTCTTCTGTTTGGGGTTAACCATAGACTGCAGAGGAAGCAGCTGAAGGGCCCTGGAGAGAGCTCTGGAACCAACCAGAGACTCCGTGCCTGGAGGATAGAAGGAACACCCTCAAGGTGAAACCAGGACATTTATGAACACTGTTCAAAGGTGAAAAATAAAGTGTCCAAGACCTCTCTCCCGGAAGCTACCCCACTAGGCAATTCCAGAAGAGCACTCCACTGTTAGCAAATTGTGCTAGGAGGCAGGGGTCTCTGTGTAGCCCACAGACTGTGCCCATCACTTGAATTACTTCAGGTTAAACATGATAGAAAATACTGTTTTCATTTACCCCCCCCCCCCCCCCCGCCCCGTTCTACCAATAGAGGTAGCTTGAAATACTAAAGCATGAATGTGGGCACAATTCAGCATCTGCAGTCCCTACCCCTCTCAAAGTATTTGAAGTCAAGTAGAGGAAAGTAAGGAGTTGTTAAGGATTAATTGCTGCTCTAGGGGAAGGGAGGGATACACTTTTAAAGGAGCAAGAAGTGCCAATCAGACTTTTGTTCTAGAGAGTGACTACTAAACAAGGTCAGAACAAACAGAAAAGAGCTGCTTTTCACCAAACAGCACTTAAAGCACTGTTCTCCGTGTGAACCTTAGCAAAACAAAGTATTTGCACAGAACTACAGGCTGTGTGTCAAAATGCATATCAAATAGGATGGCCAAAAAAATACCGACCACATGTACAACTCATTTCCGTCAGTACATTTTTCATTAACCCAATGATTTCCAGATGGAGGAGGGATGTAATTTTTAAGACCTGCCCCTTGAGAATTAGTGACTGAGGGGCAGGGAGGTAGGGGAAACAGATGTTGCTGAGCTGGCTTCAAGGAAACTTAAGTGGATTCACTGGGTGCTTATGTGTCAGGAGGTCTAACTTGAATCTCGGCTTTCTAGAAGTCAGAACCAAAGAAAATATGTGGAAGTATGTAGTCCCCATTTTTCTTTCTTTTTTTTTTTTTTAAATTTTTCTTAATGATTGTTTTTTGAGAGAGACAGAGTACAAGTAGGGGAGAGGCAGAGGAGAGGGAGACACAGAATCCGAAGCAGGCTCCAGGCTCTGAGCTGTCAGCACAGAGGCCGATGCAGGGCTTGAACCCATAAACTGCAAGATCATGCCCTGAACCAAACTTGGACACTTAACCGACTAAGCCACCCAGGTGCCCCTGTAAATGGCAGCATTTACTTTCCTCTGGCACCTTATAGTAGGAAGATTCAGTAGGTGTATCTTTATATAAGTAACTTAACAGACACGTCTTTGACTATAGTTTTATAGAAATATTTTTCAAATGATTGTTTAACTGTTTAAAAAGCCAACAGCATGGTGTTTAATTATGATCTAAGGAAGTCCTATCTTGAGGAAACAGATAATAGGGTCTAGGGAAGTTGTTTCCTGCTAACACGGAGATAGAACTCAAAGGATCTGGGAGAATTAATGTTTAACACACCCACTAGCTCTTCCCCCCCCCCCCCCCCCCCCAACTACCAGAAGATTGAACTGAGCTGCTAGCAGGTGTCAGAACAGAGCAAATTACTGGTTGAATTTTCTGACGAGTATCTGAAGTGCCGACTTCTGGTATTGATCATGCATACATGTTGTTTAGGTACTGAATATGCAGGTGGAAATATGAGTGTTATTAAAAAATTGAGTTGGCCCATGGATAAAAGAAGAGTAGAGGGAGTTGGTGGAAAAGTTTACATTCCTAATATCTGATGAGATGAGAAAGTATATCAGTGATTAGTAGTAAATAGTGCCTCAAACCTTCTTGCTCATTGTGCAAGACAATAGGGGAAAAAAACCACAGTCTACAAATAAAAAAATGCATTGTCTATGAATTACTAGATCTATAGTTTGGTGATATGTGTGGAAGAAGGAAAAGTAGAAACATTTTTGAAAATGGATAAAATGACATTTTGAGTCTATTTAAAGACAACAAGTCCTAAGAAGCCATTTCAGATCGATCATTTGGTGATGATGGCGATACGGGCACACTGGTGTGGCACAAGCTAACAATTCTGGCAAAAGATGTTTCTCTAAGGCCTCTTTTACCTTTAAGTCACTGATCTGAGGTTTTCAAAAGGAAAGGGTTACTGGCCCTGGGCTTGATAGAGCTCTTCACCTACAAGCCTTTCAGAGCTCATTACCAGATAATAGACTTCTTCTATTTCTCTTAAGAAAACATATCGTATGTCTCAGTATCCCAGGACTAATTATGAAATTTCTACTTAGAGAACACTTCTAACACCAACTGTGGGTTTTCCCAAGAAGCAAGTCTCCAGTTCTCTGCGGACGCCAAGTAGGTGTCCAAAAATTTAATTCTGACACTGTACCCAGAGTTAGCACAGACCCTACAGGGTGAAGGTTCAGTCCCACAAGACTGCTTCCCACTGCAGATGCCAGCCACAAATCCTAGGTTGTCGCCAGTTCCAGCGGACTACCAGTCGGGGTTCCCTCAAGTTCAATAATTTGCTTTAGTGGTTTACAGAACTCAAGGAAACACTTTACTTACTATTACCGTTGTATTCTAAAAACTACCATTCAGGCACCGCCAAATGGAAGAGATGCACGTGGGGAAGAGAGGGTATCAAGACAGGGCGCAGAGTTTCCATGCCTCCTCTGGGAACATTAGCCTTCCAGCACCAACCCAAAAGCTCTCCCATAACCTCTCGGTTTAGGGTTTTTATAGAGGCTCCAGTACATAGGGAGGATTGATTACATCGCCGGCAATTGGTGATTAAACCAACATCCGGCCTCTCTCCCCTCCCCTGAGGTCAAGGGCTGGGGTTGAAAGCTCCGCCCCCCTAATCACGTGAGTGGTTCCTCTGGCAACCAGCTGCCATTAGCGAGCTATCAGGGTGCAAATAAGAGTGAGGGCAGTAAGTAGTATGGACTGAGGTGTGGTTGAATGGGGCTTATTATGAATAACAAAAGATGCTCCTTCCCAACCACTCAGAAAACACCAAAGTTTTAGACGCTCTTGTATCAGGAACTAGGGAACAAAGACCAAATATATATTCTATCACAATATCACACCCAGAATCTTCCTTTATTATTGTCTGAGCAGATTAGATTTTCCCTTGCCTCTGCTGAAAATCTAAAGTTGCTTGCTTATAATAGTTTTCCACTCAAGTCTGAATTTTATACGAGTCTTCATCTCAGTATTACTTGAGACTTAAAAATTTTTCATGGAATTTTATGGTTTCCCAGAAATTGTTATCAAAGCAAAGGATTACCATTACCATTACCATTACATGATTCTCCAGTCCTAGCTGTATTGAGGCTTTTTGCTTGTCTGTATTAAAGGGAGAAGATCTCCCAGGTGTTTTAAGTAAAATCTTGAAACTAATTTAACTGGAAATGGTTATTTATGCTATCAGATTCACATTACACATCCAGTTGGTGAGTAATCAGACTTGAAAACCAAAGTGTCAACACTTGATGTAAATTTCAGAGGGCTGATCATTTTTTCCTAAATGGTTTTCTCAAGCATTAAAGTTAAGCAAAAAAGAGCTAACTATTAAACTATCCAAAACCTGGCTCCCTGAAATTACACAACGGTTATGACGCTTAGAAATTCCACAGTAATATGGATTTGTAACAAGTTAATTTGACCACGTTGAGGTAGCAATCCCAATGAAAAAAAATAGCCAAATAAGGAATCAATCTTCTTCATTCTTATTTACTGTGGCTGAATTACTGGCCAAGCTGTTGCAAATCCTGACTTTACAACCTCCTTTTATTAAGTCTGCTAATGGATATACAATATATATAGCTTTCAGAGGCCATCAAATTGGTTCCAAACACATGTGGGCTATAAGATTCTGGTGAGATAACATACGTACACACACATTCAGACATTCTAGGCAGGTCTCATCATGGAGGAAGATGAATATTAGAAAAAATAAGTTCTTTTATGCACCTGGATGCCCAGACACACTTGTGTTAACCCTAATCAGATGGCTAATCCACAAGAATCTTCCCCAGATGACTCTGCCTGAAGGGCTGCAAAAGAAAATCAAGCTTGAATGCTTACACCCAAGACCGATTTTAATAAAAACCAGGCTTCTTGTAAACAAATGATGTAAATATCCTTAGTGAGGATAGCCAGCCCCCACTTCCTACTATGTTCTGAGATAAGCCCTTTTAGTTACTTAGTATCTGTATCTGTAAAACAGAGATCATAATGGTGCCTGCTTCTCAGGGTTCTAGTGAGGATTAAATGCATTGAGTAAAGCTTAGCCCAGGTAGTGTCCTGGGTGCTCTCTATTTTCATTTCTAGTATCACCTTAGTCTGTATACTATGGATTGTCTAGAGGCCTTCAGTATTGTCAGTAGTTTAGGACACTGGAAATTTTACCCTGCAGGACTGAACAGTATTAATCTACCTAATGATCAAATGACAAATGCTGGCATTTGTCATTCCAGGCATAATTCTCATTCTAGGCATAATTCATTCTAGGCATAATTCTAGGCATTCTAGCCATAATTCAACCAGTGATAAGTCTTTTCTTTTCTTTAACAGAGAGCAACACTGTCCCAGAGCTCTTTTGGAGGCTAGGCATATAGTAATGGGGATCTAAACCACACACTGTTGTGTTGCAAGGTGCAGTAATATTAAGTGTGGGGCTCGAAGCACATCCCCTCCATCTAGGGACTGGACCTCTGCGTGGATGAGAGGCTCCATACTCCAGCAGGAAAGTCCCCATCCTAGAATGCAAGTCAGAGATGCTACAATCAACCTAGCTACCATCACATCATTGTCTTCTCTGCCCTTTATCTTAGGCTTTGTGCGTGTGTATGTGTGTGTACTAAGGACCAACAACTTAGTCTTTGGTAACACAATATTAACATCTTAGATTTACAAAATTTATAAATCCAGTAGTGCAAGTCTGCCAATTTTGTGATTATTCAAGATTGTTTTTTGCAATTCTAGGTTCTTTGCATTTTCATATAAATTTTAGAATCAGCTTGCTAACTTCTACCAAAAAAGAAAAAAAAAAAAGCCTACTGAGATTTTGATTGAGGTTGCACTGAAACTATAGATCAATTTGAGTAATACTGACATCTTAACATTGAGTGTTCTAATCCACAGACGTGATTTATTTCTCCATTTCTCCATTCTTTCTGGGTTGCAGCTGCAGTTCATTTCAATTCCCAGCAATTTCAAATGTCCCGCTTAGGGATTTAAGCCCCTTCCTCCAGCCAGGCTTAGGGATCTAAAAGCATGAGAGGACAGGACCTCTCTCTGCTTTTCCAGATCGCCTGCAACTTTTCCTAGGCCACTGAGTCGGCCCCAGTCTACTGGGGAGAGGTGGCTCTGCATTTGAGGCTCCTCCGTGCTAATCCACCATGCTGCTCATACAGGGCTTTTAAAAGTTTGACTGGTTTCTCCTGGTTTCGGAAGTTGCTTTGCCTGTGCATATGGAAGGCTGGCTTCTCTGCCTGCCTGGTCCCCAAAGTTGAAAATGCCACCGGGCATGAAAGTGCCCACTGGTCTTTGCTAACTTAGGGAAGGGATAGTCCTTCTCTAGAATTAATTCGTTGGGCCTCCTTTGCATCCACAACTCTCTGGTGGCTTCAAGAAAAAAACATAATATTTTAAAATATTATTTTTTCCAAGTGTTTTCTCAGTGTTCGTGGTAAGACCAATCTTTTGCAACCTTCCACATCTACCTGCAAAGAGAATCAAGATAGGGATTTTTAAAAACTGAATTTAGACAATCTTTTTTTTTTTCTTCATGTAAGTCAACCTGTTAGGAGGAGTCTATACTTGAACTCTTCTCCCAACATGAAACACGAAAACCTACATTTCATGCTATGTTAGAACATCAGGCCCTAGATTCAAACAACTCAAATTTTCTCTCTCTCAGGGACAGAAAGAATCCTGGTGAGTAAATGGATTTTTTTTTTTCTTTTCACACTATTTCAGATTTTGGATATTTGCATTTTCCATCAACATGTCAAGTGACATGATAAAACCAGGACATTCCGTTAAAATTCATCAGAAAGTTGATCCACAACGGGCCACTGCTAGAACCTTTTTCATTGATGCTTCTAATCAGAGCTTGACTACCATTCCACCAGAGATCTTCGACTTCAAAGAATTAGAAGAAGTGCATCTGGAAAACAACCAGATTGAAGAAATCCCCCGGGGTATTCAGCATTTAAAGAACGTCCGGATCCTCTACCTGAACAAGAACAAGCTGAGAAAGCTGTGCCCAGAGCTGGGCACGCTGAGCAGCCTGGAGGGCCTGGACCTGAGCGACAACCCGCTCCTGTCCTCGTCCCTTCCTGTCCTCAGAGGCCTGCGGGGGCTGCGGGAGCTCCGCCTGTACCACACTGACCTGGCCGAGATCCCCGTGGACCTCTGCAAACTCCTCCACCACCTCGAGCTGCTTGGGCTGGACGGAAACCACCTGAAATCTCTGCCCAAGGAAGTAGTGAACCATACCAAACTGAGGGAGATCTACCTGAAGCAAAACCAGTTTGAAGTCTTTCCTCCCGAGCTCTGTGCTCTCTCCAACCTGGAGATCGTTGACCTGGATGACAACAAACTAACTGCCATCCCACCGGAGATTGGGAACCTGACCAGGCTGCAGAAGTTCTACGTGGCTCGCAACAACCTGCTCCTCCTACCCGAGTCGCTGTGCCAGTGCAGCAAACTGTCCGTGCTGGATCTGTCCCACAACCGCCTCCACTCGCTCCCGCACTCCCTGGCCGAGCTGTCGGGGATGACGGAGATTGGGCTGAGCGGGAACCACCTGGAGAAGGTGCCACGCCTCATCTGCAAGTGGACCTCGCTGCACCTGCTCTACCTCCGCGACACTGGTCTGCGGGCGCTGCGGCGCTCCTTCCGGCGGCTGGTCAACCTGCGCTTCCTGGATCTCAGCCAGAACCATCTGGAACGCTTTCCGCTGCAGATCTGTGCGCTCAGGAACCTAGAGATCCTGGCCCTGGATGATAATAAAATATGCCAGGTACCGATTCCCTTCCCGGCTGTCACTGTGCCCTCACAGGGGCTTTTCCCGCCCTGAGTTGGTGTTGATGTCCTCATTTGGACGTGAGCGATCTTCTCGGCGATACGTGGGGGAAATGAGACTGGGAGCTTAACTAGCCCGTCAAGGCCACACACCTGTACGTGGCAGAACCGAGCTCCAACCCAGAGCTGCAGGGCCCCAGAGTCTACGTTCTTAACCAAGACCCCCTCTGAACAGGGTTTCCTCACACAGATTTCTTTCTGACACCTACAGCCTTAGGCCTCCAGTCATGGTGAACTGCAAAATCAGATTTGTCCCAAAAGAAACTCCCATGTGTGCAGGGTGACGTGTTCAAAAATGTTCATAGCACAGTGTTGACAGCCCACGACAGTCATGGGAGGCCGTGTCAATAGAGCAATGAACAAACAGATTGTGCTAGATTTATAAAATTAAAAAACGAAAGGTTTAAGTGAACTGGAGGAGTATGTGCCAATGTGGACAGATCTTAAAATTGTGATGTTTATTAAAAAGGAAAGCACCAAGTTGCAGAACCTTACACCATTTATAATTTTTTAAAAATCTTTTTTAATGTTTTTATTTATTTTTTGAGAGACAGAGCACCAGTGGGGGAGGGGCAGAGAGAGAGGGAGACACAGAATCTGAAGCAGGCTCCAGGCTCTGAGCTGTCAGCACAGAGCCTGATGCAGGGCTCTTGAATCCATGAACTGAGACATCATGACCTGAGCTGAAGTTGGGCACTTAACTGACTGAGAGCCATCCAGGTGCCCCTCACCATTTATAAATTTTTAATCACACAAAACTACATACATATACACACCTAATACATACTTTGTGGATATTTACAAATGTAACAAAAGTATAAAAATATGAACTAGAGGGGCCCCTGGGTGGCTCAGTTGGACTTTGGACTCAGATCATGATCTCCCAGTTGAATGAGTTCGAGCCCCCCATGGGGCTCTCTGCTGTTAGTGCAGAGCCCAGTTCAGGCCCCCTGTCCCTCCCCCTCTTAAAAATGAATAAACATTTATTTAAAAAAAAATCATGAACTAGAAAAAAACTCGCTAAATTTTTGGTAGTGGCTGCCTCTGGGAAGAGAAAGGAAGTCAAGGAAATGAGGGGAGGATCCCAGGGGAGCTCAATTTTAATTGCCGTATTTGATTTTATTAAAAAAATCTTATTATTTGACTATAGTTGACACACATTCATTTTGTTTATTAACAAAAGATTTCGGTGGTGAGTACACATGCATTTGTTTTAATATTTGAAAATTTAAAAGAACAGTTCTGTTAAAAGCAAAAGACAACCACAGAGGGAGAAATCAGGCCATCTGGAAATCAACAACTGTGATCAAATAAGAGGTCTGTTTTTCCCGGCCATGGACACCAAGCTGCTGTGTTCACCATACCTTATACAAGTCCTAGGCCTTAAAGGTTTGTTGGGGGTGTTTTTGTTTTTGTTTAATCTCTTATTTGATTTTTAATTTAGAACTTTGGAGGGGCGGGGGAGATTGGTTGTTCTTTTTCTAATTCCTATAGAGTTTTAAAACTGCCTTTTAGGAAGTAACCATTTTGATGGTAATTTAGGATTTAGGAAGAGAATCTTGGACTTAATCTCTACTTAGGCAGCAACCCATTGTGGAGGATTTTAGAAGTTTATCATAGGCCCTCTGCCCATCCCCATTCCACCACTGAGGTAAGAAATTCCTTTTACAGTAGACAAAGTCTGCCATTCCACACTGGGAATGAGAGGCTCAAAATATAAAGCGCCTTTGGGAAAAATAACACATCGACTTAATTCCTTATTGAGTCATGAATGATACCTAATCCTTTCCTGTGAAACACTTTAAGATATCAGAATAGAGGAAGGAATCACACACAGATGGCTCCTTAAAGATAAGCCTCATCCAGTACCAAGTTTTACCACAAATCAGGCTGCACTGAAATGTGGTCATGTTCAATATTATTATACTGAATGTGAAAATCTCTGTGTACCATTGCCTGCTATTCTCTAGTTCTTATGATGGTATTTCTGGGTTTTGTTTGTTTTTCTCATTTCCTGTTATGCTAATCCCTCCAGTAACCTCCCAGTCTGTATAATGACACGTGACCTTTAGGCCAGCTCCTTACCTCTCCCACCCCAAAGACTTTCCTGATGGGTTTCTGGCTCCTGGAGCCTGGCCAGTAGCCTTCTCTTGCCTAGGTGAATGCAAAAGTAGCTTTCAGTGTGTGTCTAGATGGGTCTTATTTGTGTGGTACATTTCTGTTAAGGGAGAACTCAACCTTACGATGAGTATAGTTCAGTGAGAGCATCAGTAATAACTGTCCTCATTTGACACTCTGTAGGTTTTCTATGCAACCAGATTTACTTCCACTGTGCTTTAATGTGACTGTTATGGGATTAATTATTGGATCTTGAATATCCTGAAAAAAAAAAAAGTCTTTAAACATTCAATGTGCTTTGAAAAAGAAAAGCTAAACCTATGAGCTAGCTAAACCGCGATGTGAAATTACTAGGTTCTAATGAAGGGGTTAGATTGAAAAACATTTTCCCATTAGTTTGGATGCTTTGTGTCAAAGGGATCTAAGTGCCTGGTAAAGAATTTTGAAAGAGCCAAGAAGGAAAGCTTAAACAGCAGCTTCTCTGGAGATTGACTTTGAAAAATAAGTAAAGGAATAAATAAAACTATAAACACCTTATAGCATGTTTAGGAAAATGGGTGCTCCCCCTACCCAATAAAGAAAAAATATGAAAGATGGCAGGTGTGTGAGACTTACTGCTATGTTATCCCTCTAGGGGGCTTTCTTTTGGCCTATTCCCCAATTTATCTATCCCACCCATCCATCGAGGGGTCAGACTGAGCTGGACTGTAACCATTCTCATGAAGAAGAGGTGCTGGATTGAGGAACGGGTGGAGGAGAGGCTAGGGCTAAGACTGGGAACTGTGGGGAACGATTTCCCCATTAGGAGTAAAGCCAGATGATGGAAGGTGATTCAAAGTGAGTTAAGAAGCTCTTGAGCTATATAGCTGGGCTCTTTTTTCTCCAAGAAAACAGGTGTCTCTGTAACATAATAGGGAGACCATCCCATGTTTTAAGAATGAGATTTTTCCATGTGGTTCCAGAGTGCCAGAAAGAGACCTGAAGGTGAACATACAAGACTTTGACTTGACACGAGAAGGAAATCTGGTGATTAGAGGTCTCCATCCAAGTAATGAGCTTTTCATTCCAGGAAGTGGTGTTTAAATGTGTGCTGGATGGCTAGCTGTGGAATATATTCAACCATCCTATTAAGGGATTAGAATAGATGACCCTTCCAAGGCCTTCCCGCCCAGACAGTTGGGAGTCTCTGAAATGCCTACCTAATACCTGTAAAGGGCCTGTAAAACCTTGGGATTCACTGGAAGGCAGAATATGACCAGATAAAATCATAATAGTCATCTTCCTTGTTTACTTCCAACTGAGATTTCAACTGAAGTTTCTAAATTGCTGAGCTAAAGCCTTTCAGGGTGAGAGGTCATGTTTCTAAATTGATCAGTTCTGATAACTGAAATTGTTGATATTATAGTTGCAATATTATACCAATAACTTTAGTACTTTTTCAGTCATATCAAGCATTTGCTACCCTACCATTCAAAAACCTGCAATAAAGTAGGTTTAAAATTGCTTCAGTTTAAAGCAGTGCATAAAATTGAAGAGCAGAGAGGCTCGTCAGAAAAAGGAGGACTCCAGACTTTAGATCTACAAGTATAAATACTCTATATGCAAAGGTGTGTGCAAACTTTTCATCAGTAGGAATTGCTAAATCGCTGTACTTGATGTTTATCAATTTGCCTCAAAACTAAAAGCCCAATTTATTTTCTTACTGTTAAAAATAATTTTGACCTGAAACTTATCTTTTTGGAATACTTCTAGCTACCTCCAGACTTTGTATCCCTTTCAAAACTGAAGATGCTTGGATTAACAGGAAATCAGTTGGCTTCATTTCCAGAAGAAATCCTTTCTTTAGAGTCTTTAGAGAAATTATACATTGGGCAAGACCAGGGAGCCAAGCTCACCTATATGCCAGAAGACATTAGTAAACTACAGGTAAGCCTCCCCAAATGATTAGGCAAAGAAGTACATGCCCACTGATTCCTTAAGTTGGCTGATACTGAGAACACCCAATAGTGTCCCCATAGGCTGCATGTGGAATCATCCATACTAGATTTCCAACCCCCTAACAAGCAGCCATTATTCCACTCTGAGGCTTCCACTATTTTTCTGAGCCCCTGGATCCATATTCAAAGAACATTTTGTTGTGATTGCCGTTGATTATGCTGTGCCATACTCCTCTTAACTGTACGGTTTGGCATGTTTCATTTGCAGAAATTGAGCCCCACTGCTTTCCATTTAATTTCTAGCTTTTGTAGGAGGCCCCTGAAAATTGTACTATTTTGAAGTTCACATGGCTGGGAGCCCGCATTTTGGATGCATCAGCGTGACCTCCTTTCCTGCATGATGGCAAACAAACCAGAGTAATTTAACGTTGCCCCAGTTTCCTGTGGAAATGGGTCCGCAGCCCTGTGCTAAATCCTAACAAAGCAACAAGATCACTTCATTCAAAGGAGCCCTACCACTGTGTCTTAATCCATGCATACTTTAAAGAATTGATTTTTTTTTTCCATGTCGGTGGTACTGCGCTCTTACTAATGATAAAGTAGGTGCGGGCCACGACAGACCCCCGCCCCTGGTTGTGGAACTGAACAACAGCATGTATATATAGCACAGGTGCTTCTCAACCTGTGGCACAGAGGTCCTCTTCCTGATTCTCCATTGCTTTGCCCTGTGTTCAGAACTGTCCTCATCATCTTGCTCCTTGACATGCTATGCCATGCTCTCTGGAATCTTAGGGTGACATGCAAACATTATATTTTTGCCCAGTGAATTTGCAAATAGTTAACTCATTATCTACACATTTTGGCTTCTCCTGCTTGGGCAGTGTTGGATTGATACCTGAGGCAATTTCAGTTCTGTAACACTACTATAGGCAATTAGCTTTTGAAAGCGAGCAAATGATATATATACTTATATTATCAAATTATTTTTCCATAAAGTTCTTGTGAAACAAATGCTAGATTCCCATGTTTTCTTTTCCCTGCGTAGATGGGAACCATGTCCAATGGTTTTACCCAAAAATACTTTTATGTTTGGATGTTGGCTCTTTAAGTATGTTTCCCCCTTTATCCTAATGAATAGTATCCCCACTGAAAGAGCATGGGAATTCACCAATGATTCTGGTTATTAGAATGTAAGGATCATTGTAAGGATCAATGTAAGGATCATTATGGTCTACTGACATGTTTTTCAGAATGTAAGGATCATTATGGTCTACTGACATGTTTTTCAGAATCTTTTTTTTTTAATTTTTTTAATGTTTATTTCTGAGAGATAGAGACAAGTGTGAGCAAGAGAGGGGCAGAAAGAGGGAGACACAGAATCAGAAACAGGCTCCAGGCTCTGAGCTTTCAGCACAGAGCCTGACACAGAGCTCAAATCCATGAACTGTGAGATCATGACCTGAGCCGAAGTCAGATGTTTAACTGAATGAGCCACCCAGGCACCTCTGTTTTTCAGAATCTTAAAGAGCTGTATATAGAGAACAATCATCTGGAGTACCTGCCCACATCCTTGGGATCCATGCCTAACCTGGAAATTCTTAACTGCTGCCACAACCTGCTTAAGCAACTTCCAGATTCCATTTGCCAAGCACAAGGTGAGGAATCTTAGTAGATCCTCAGCCTAGTGGAGTGTGAGGCCAGCATGTCCCATTTCCTTGATTTACCAAAGGCCAATCTCAATGTTCAGAGAGCTGAGCCCTACCCTATTACCTCCTCGCAGGCCTCACTAGTGAGACAAGGAAGGCCAGATGCCTGATGAGCACAGCTAAGAACTTCACAAAGACAGTTAGACTGTTTCTTGTAAATTGAATAGAGGAGTAAGTACCAGCTGCTAAGAAAATTAGCATTCACCCAGAATGTCATCATACAACCAACACTAATTTACTGAATACCTACTACATGCCAGAATTTGGAGTTGGGGTCCTGTAGCAGATTTGCACTAGGTCACTAAGTCACTTGAATGAAAGGGAAAGTGTTGACCCTGAGTGATGAAACCAGCAAGGCAGGACTTTTGGGGCTGTATGATTGGCATGAAAAGTCCTATATGATTCATATTTAAACACCCAAACATTTTACGCTAGGCTAAACCAGTCTTTATTTGTACATGCATCAGTTCATCCATCCATTTAACAACCTTTTGCTGAGCTTCTAGGGGGACCAAATAAAAAAAAAATGTTTTTGCCCATAGTGTGCTGAATCTTCAGGTTTAGAGATAGTTTTCAAACTGTGATTCTTTTTCTTTAATGAAAAGAGGATGAAGAAATATGAGTGGACCCCAAGACATTCAAAGGTTAGAGGTGAGGGTGGGCTTGTTCCTTAGTAATGCTTCTGACCATACATCTTTATCCTGTCCTTGGCCCCTGGAGGAATGAACCATTATCAATTTTTTTTAGCGTGTACTACTTTTCTGTCTCTCATGCACTGGCTCTCACAACCCTGAACTGTTATAAGGAAGAGAACTTGGTCTGCCTTATGAAATCTGTGTCTTTTGTGACACGACAGCACAGGAAACAAATATTTCAGAGCAAGTAGACTAAAGAGCGTACATTTTAATTTTGCTTGTTCTTAAGATAAACCTATCATTTAAAAAAAAAAACAACTGTTTCAGCTTTGAAAGAATTACTGCTTGAGGACAACTTGATCACCTGTCTTCCAGAGAATTTGGATAGCCTGAGGAATCTAAAGGTTTTGACACTGATGAACAATCCTATGGAGGACCCCCCGGGAGAAGTGTGCGCCGAAGGCAATCAGGCTATATGGACATACTTTAAGACAAAAAGAAACATGAAAATAATGGCAACAAAGGTAACGTCAGCAAAAATTCTGGATAGCACACAGTTGCTTTGGAGAGGGGTTAATGTTAAATATATTACAAACTATTCTGGGGCTGCTCTTTACACATCTATACCTTGTCCTCACCGAGAGTAGAGCCTCTTACTTCCTTTATATCCTCAGAATTAAGCAAGAGAAACTTGGAATACCATCTCAGCATTTTTTTTTTGCATTTTTGTCCTTCACGTCTTTGTCAGATAAGGAGGTGACAAACAGCTGAAAGAACTCAAAACTTCAAATCCCCAAAACAGTCTAAAATTCTTGGACTATTCAAAGGACTGAAGAGCTTATATTAACAAATTTACTAAGCTAAGGCTGAAAAATCAGAAGTGAAAGTACTGATGGAGCAGGGGTGTAGAGACCAGAGTTCTTCTGTGCCATTAACTAGGATCGAAGGGCAAAGAGCCTTTAAAACAGGGAGAGCAAAGAATCTTGTCCTCTCCTTGCCCACCTCGCCCATGGAGACATAGGATACCCCCAGACAGACTAGGACAGGCCAGGGTCCACTTCAGTCAGTATTCAGTATTCTTTATTCAGCTGGTCAAGCCCCCATTGCCCCACAGCCTGATGACCACATTAGTCCTCCCATTAGTGCCCCCGCTTGTATAGCTGCACCCCCTACAGTATACCTTCCACTTGGCAGTCAGACCAATGCTGTTAAAACGTAGGTCAGATCTTATCACTGCTCTGCTGAAATCCATGATTTTCCTTTTTACCCAGAACAAGAGTCAGTCTTTGATCTCCTCTGTCAATGGCCCTTATCTGTATCAAACCTAACACCCTCTCTTCTGTGATAAATATTATGTGATACCTTCTTTCTTCTTCTGAAGTTAAACTCAGATAATATAACCTACCAAAACCACATAATTTTTTAAAAATGTTTATTTATTTGCTTTGAGAGACACAGAGAGGGGGACATGGAGAATCCCAAGCAGCCTCTGTGCTGTCAGGACAGAGCCTGATGCAGGGCTCGAACTCACCAACTGTGAGACTGTGACCTGAGCCGAAACCAAGAGTCAGGTGCTTAGACGACTGAGCCACCCAGGTGCCCCAACACAATTTTAATAAATGAAAATTAATGCCTAAGCTGCAACATAAAGGAAAAAGGAAAGTTAATTTGTATTATTTATTTTAATATGTATATTCTCAGGAATAGCTACACTGGAAGAATGAAAATAATATTTTTTGGATACTTCCTAAAAGTATTGTGAAAAACCATGCATCCTCTTGCACATTTTAAAATTGATATTTAGGGGTGCCTGGATGGCTCAGTAGGTTAAGCGTCCAACTTCAGCTCAGGTCATGATCTCATGGCCAGTGGGTTCAAGCCCTGCATCAGGCTCTGTGCTGTTTCAGAAGTCTATTTCAGATTCTGTGTCTCCCTCTCTCTCTCTGCCCCTCCCCTGCTTGCACTCTGTCTCTCTCCCTCTCTCAAAAATAAATAAACATTTAAAAAATATTAAAAAATAATAAAGTTGATATTTAATTTTTTTGCCACTAAGTTTAAATTATTGCAAAGGATTTACTTGCCAGTGAGTTTTGAATATTGACATCTTGAAATAGAGCTCTTAGATCAGTATCTTAAATGTATCCAGTGGATTCTAAATACCACTATGATTTTGTCAGTCACATCCATTTACAAAATACTTGAGCAAACTTATTTTCTAGGCAAAGATTTTATATCCGTTTTCTTCTCGAACATGTATGTCTATTTCACTTTCCCCTAAGAATTGATCTTAATGTTTTATATATGTAATTCTAAGTCATTTATAGATCATCTTTCATACTTTCAGGCAAAAATATTTATACAAATTAAGTTTTAAAATTAAATTTTTTTCTGTGGCCATAGTGTTTCTACATCCTGGATTGAGTCATATTACAATTCTTAGTAGTGTAAAACTGAACAAAACAGCATAAAATCCATTGCAAATTTTGGTGGTTAATTATTTGACCTATAGGATTTGGGGGAAGAAATACATACACAGATGAGAGACTTTTCCACATAGTTTATATATTCCCACATAAACATTACTTATTGCTAGAATGTGATAGGATTGATGTCAGTTCTATTCCCATTTTTCATTTTATAAATGAACCTTGTTTACATAGCTAAATTGAAAAGAATGGAAGAAGCTTTGTGTGTGTGTGTGTGTGTGTGTGTGTGCCCATATTGTTTTGTTTCAAATGGTAATGCTTCACACATCTCTGAACTTCTTCCAGATTTATATCCCAAAAACTCATAGCAGGCTCTTAGCTGGCAAATCAACTGGGCTTCTTCCAATTTTCTTGAGGGCAAAGAGCTGGGAAACACTTGCTTTACAAAAGGATTGGTTACCTAGTCCCTAGAGCCAACATCAATACTGCTAGTCTTTTATTATTGAAATGTAATCGACATACAATTCTATATTAGTTTTGGGTCACATCACATATTGATTTGACGATTCTGTGTATCATGTAGTGTTCACCACAGTTAGTCACCACCAGTCCCCTAGTCCACTCATGCCCCCACTGTTCTCTGTATTTAAGAGTCTGTTTTATGGTGTTGTTTGTTCATTTGTTTTATTTATTTCAATACTGCTGCTCTAAATTGTCTCTTTTTTTGTGGTGTCCCAGAGGTTTCTGGAGTCCAGCTCAACACACCCTAGTCAGATTCAGGTGGCAGTTGTGAAGGCAGAAGTGGGAATGGAGAAAACCAGCAGTTGTTTTCCTAGGCAGAGACATTGTAGGAAGGGGTGCACGTGCAAGCTGAAGCTCTGGAGATGGATCGCCTCCAGATCACCCAAGCCTGCACACCCTGGAAAAGTCTCTGTGCACCGGGTACATGTTACACAACTGGAAGACTGCTAAGCCTGGAGATAACAGAAAACCCCGTGAATGTCTAGAATGCCTCTAGAGGGCGATACTGTTCCCTGGGAAAATCCCCACCTGAACGGATGTGCTGCTGCTGTCACTTCCCATCTCATCTGTCCCGTTTTCACATCACAAACGATCCTTGGTGTTTTTCCCCTGCTCCTCCCTCTGTTCAGATATGGACAAGGCTCTCACTTAGTTCAGTCCCTGCTCACATCTCCTCATACCTGCCTGTGATCCACCTTACATAAAACAGCATAGCCCACCCACTTCATTCATTCAGTTGTTCACTCATTCAGCAAATACTTATTTTTTGCTTTTTGCTATGTGCCAGGCGCTGTTCTAGGCACTGGAATTGCATCAGTGAGCAAAACAGATTTTTTTTCTGTCCTCTTATTGCCTAAAGTCTAGTGTGATGAAAATGAAAAGATGAAATATAAAACATAAAATTATATAGTCTGTTAGAAAGTGATAACTGGCATGGGAAAAAAGTTCAAGCTAAGGGGAACTGAGATGGCCAGAAGTTGTGTGTGTGTGCGTGCATGGGAGGGGGGTTGGTTGTGTTGAGGGAGGTTCAATTTAAATAGGAAGGTCAGGGTAGGCCCATTGGAAAAATGACTGGCTTAGTCAGCTCAAGCTCCCATAACAATATACCACAGACTGGGTGTCTTAAACAACAGAAATTTTCTCACAGTCTCAGAGGCTGGAAGTCCAGGATTATGGTGCCGGCATGGTCCGCTTCTGTTGAGAGCTCTCATTCTACCTTGCACATGGCTGTCTTCTTGCTGTGTCCTCGCATGACAGAGAGACAGAACGAGCTTTCTGGTGTCTCTTATAAGGGCACTAATCTTATCGTGAAGACCCCACCCTCATGACCTCATCTAAGCTTAATTACCTCCCAAGGGCCCATCTCCAAATACATTCACATCGGAGGTTAGGACATTTAACATAAGAGCAGGGAGTGAGGGGGCACGGTTCAGTCTACAGCCATGACAAGTGAGCAACTACTGGAAGAACTGGAGGGCAAGCCATCTGAATATTGGAAAGAGTGTTCCAGGCAGAGGAAGCAGTACACACAAAGGCTGTGAGCTGAGGTTGTGCCAGGAGGGTCTGACAGTGGGGAGCCCCGCACAGCTGGAGCACAGTGAGCGAGGTGGGGGAGTAGGTAAGAGTCAGTGAGGTCGAGAGGGAGGGGGCAGATCGGATAGGGCCTTGTAAGCCACTGTAAGGACTTGAGCTTTTTTTCTGAGAGAAGTGGGGAGGCACTGGAAGGTTCAGAGGTGGGATCTTTCTGAGTAGGTGGGAGGGCACAGGATCTCAGAACGAGTGAGGGCTGGCTGTAGGTAGAAGCACAGCAATCCAGTAACGGAGGGAAGACAGGTATAAGCCCTCCTGATTTCCCCTTACTGTGCTCTGTTGTCTCCATGGCACTTATTACCATCTATCCTGTATCCTCTCCTTCCTGCAATGTGAGATCAGTGACATTAGCTTTTTCTTTAAGTTTTTATTTATTTATTGAGAGAGAGAAAGCCAGAGAGAGAGAGAGAGAGAGAGAGAATGAGCAGGGGAGAGGCAGAGAGAGAGGGAGAGAAAGAATTCCTGGCAGGCTCCACCCAGTGAGAAGCTTGATGCGGGGCTCCAACCCATGAACTGTGAGATCATGACCTGAGCTGAAGTCAGACGCTTAACCAACTGAGCCACTCAGGTGCCCCAGTGACATTCGCTTTTAACTGCTGTTTCCTAAATGTCTAAAACAGTGCCCGGGACATAAAAGCACTGAATTTTTCTTTTCTTTCTTTTCTTTCCTCTCTTATTTTTTTACATTTGCCAAGATGACTGGCCAATTGAGAGAGAGAAAATAAGGTGGAGTTCTAATGACATTCCATTCTCCACATCTTTAGAACTACATATCCAGAACAAAGAGATCACCATTCGCAGTCCAGAGTGATACCAGCTGATGCTGTTTGGGTTTATCTTGTTTTCAGATTCAGGCATGGTGGCGCGGAATAATGGTCCGGAAAGGATTGGGGAGATTTGAAGAACTAAAATTGCAAAAGAAAGGAAAGACTTCTCCAAAAGATAAGAAAGGGGGGAAAATGCAAAAGGAAAAGCTGTGAAGAAAAATAAGAAATAATTCTATAATGAATTGAGGTAATGAACCCCGATGGATTACGAAGGCAAAACATCTAGGAATCAGATACCTAGCACACTAAAATTATTCATAGAATTATGGTTATGTGTAAAAATAAAGATTCTCACTTTATTGAAATATTTATGGATGAAATGATATGATGCCTGGGAACTGTGGCATAATATCAGGGAGAGGTAAGTGTGGGGGATCCAAACGAAACAAGATCGGCCATAAGTCAGTAAGTATAGACACATGAGATAGGCAAATGGAGGTTCATTGTACTACCTTCTGTACAACTTTTTTTTGTTTATTTATTTAAGTAATATCTACACTCAACATGGGGCTTGAACTCATGATCCCAAGATCAAGAGTTCTATGCTCTTCCTACTGAGCCAGCCAGGCACCCCTACAACTTTTAATTCTGAAATAGAGACTCATAGGAAGTTCTGAAAAAATGGACAGGGAGGTCCATGCCCCTTCGCCCTCCCTCAGTGTTGACATCTCACATAACTCTAATAACGAAACCAGAAAATTTATATTGGTGCCATCAACTGAGCTTATTCAGATTCCTTCGGTAGTATGTGTGCTTCTGTGTGAGTGTGTAGTTCAACACGGTTTTGTCATGCGGACTTGTGTGGCACAAGTCTCCTTTGTGCTATTCCTTTGTCACACCTATGACCTACCCCTCTTCTGATCCCTAGCCTTTTCTCCATCTCTGTAATTTTGTTATTTCAAGAATGTCCTATAATTGGAATCACAGACTATATAACCTTTGGGGACTGGCTTTTTCATTCAGTGGAACTGGAAGTCCATCTGCATTGTTGATGTATCAATTTATTGCTGAGTAGTATCACCTAGTACAATAGTTTGTTTAAGTATTCACCCACTGAAGGATATTGGTGTTTCCAGTTTTTGCCTAATTCATAGGTTTTACATGTGTTCACATAAACACAGGAGCACAAGTGCCCATGGAATCCATGGGGATGCCCAGAGAATGAATACCACAATTACCTAAAACATCCCCATTTACATCACCCAAAAGCTTCTTATCCTGATGGCTTTCTTTTGGAGTAATATTGATTTCAAATTCCACATGTCTTTCAAGCAATAATTGCAACACAAATTATTAGTGTAGCAACAAGAAAGCAAAACATGATTAGAGTGTATGAGAATAGAAATGTGTGAGCAAACACACACTTCTGCCATGCAGTGAGTTCCATGCTCCTGCAAAACATACCCCAGTATTTTAAAAATCACTTAGAGCAAGACAAAAACTTTAATTAAGTAGGTTTTATGTAGCAAAAACCATGCCAAAAAAATGCCCAGAGCTAGTATGTTAGTTTCTTTCAACAATAAAAATTTTAACAAGATGTGTTTTTGATACTGGGTTTTGATTTTTTGACCACCTTTTTACTAAGATTTATGTCAGTGACCATTATTAGCATTCACGGTTTATATCTGAGATAAAAAAGCACCAGGACATAAAATAATAAGCCATGGAAGGGCACACTTCCTGATAAAAATGCAAGTAGTTTACATTAAGATACATATAATAATAATGATAACATAAAACTATTACATAGCTAGTGCTTTTCACATTAGATTTCACACTCACACTCATACACACATTCACACATGTACTTACACACCCTTATATTTAGAACATTTATCATGTAGGAAAACAAGAGGGAGAAAATTCCAGGGCAAGAAAAAAGGAAATGTGTTACCAGAATCTAAACATCTTTGGCAGGCCTTCTAAATAGTAAGTGAATTAGATTTCCAAAATAAATGAAACTCCAGGGGAAAATGTCATCCTTGTCATTTGAGAATAAAGACATGCTCATATTAGATTACCATATACATATTTACAAAGCTTTTGTAACATGAATCCCACTAAACAGCCCAGAAGTTGATGCTCCTTTGATTACACTGGGATTCATTCATGTTCTTTTCCTCCTCCAGATAATGGTTTATAGCTTAGTTAAGCCGTGGGAAATCAGCTTCCTGAAATTCACCAAGGTCAAAGTGAATGCCGCATCTGTGATCTTGGTGAAAACGTTCGAGTTCTTCCTCCTGTGTAGCAGGGAGGATCCACCTTTTCATCCCTATCTCCGTGATCTTGGGAAGTGTGGTGACAGCACATAACAAATGTCTAAACCATTGTCCGCAGTCCCGGGAAGTTGATGGCCGAAGGCTGATATCCAGCTCCGTTAACTCTTTGAGGAACCACATGTTTTGGCAGAAGATAGCCCATCCTGTGTCACAGATGCTGTCGTTATAGCTCAGGATAAGCTTCTGCAGCTTGGCTAGATGACCCGTCTGTATTAGTGATGCTGAAAAATGAGATCACACTAAGTGCTAAAATACAAGAATACTTTCTACTGTGGCTGTTTGCCACTTCCAGTAACACAGTAGCCCCAAGGTTGGTAATGACAAGATTGGCAATTCTTAATGATTTGTTATTAGCTACCAGCTTTAATCAGGGCATCTGAACTTACCAAAGCTATCCTCTGTGTATCCCAATACAGCTTGAAAATTGTTCCTTTCTTCTTTCCAAATCCCAACCCAAAGAATATCTTTTTTGTCAAGTTCCTGCTCTTGGCTCAACTAGAGTCCCAGCTCTTCCTGAGACTCTAATTAAATATGGGAGTGATGGCTCATTGGCTTTAATGAGGACCATTTATTTGTAAATAGTCTTCTTGCTGTTTAATACTGTTTAATTGTTCACTGCTCATTCAGTCATTCTTCATTCAGCAAATATTTAACTGAGCACTTTCCAAGCTCAAAAGACACCTGGGTAGTTTCTAATTCACCTTAGGGACCTCTAATACACAGAGCAATTTTCCCTTTGAAGAGCACATATCACAGTACTACCTAAAATGGCACTTAATAAATAATAGTGATGAAGCAATGAAAAGGTGATAACACCTGTAAGGGGAGACAGGAGAGCTACCCAAAGCAAACAGTGTGTGCTTCCCTTGCCAGCTGAAAGCAGGGATGGATTACAGAGATCAGATGAGTAGCACAGAATCTCGAGTGGGCAGGGGCTTTGGAGGTCTCCTCATCCAACCTCCAGATCAATGATCAGAGAGGACTCTCTCTTTCACGGCTCCTCTACTGGACACCAGCCTGCTCCTGCCTGAAGCATCCCCTCAGGTTGCCCCAACAGTGAGAGAGTTCCAAGCAGGAGAAAGCCCTTCCTCCGGGTCCCTTTCTGCCTTCCAGTGACTTTCACCGATTGCCCCCACAGCCTGCTGGACACCTCAGCTCCTCCCTCACACCAGCCCTGCTGTGTTGGACCAGAGTCTGGTCCCGTCAACTTCTCCCCCTTTAGGACTAAACGTGCCCAGGTCTTTCAGTCATTCTTCGCGTGTCCTGGCTTCCAGAACAAACAGGATGCTTCATCCCCATCACTTTAATCTTTCCCACAGTTTGGTTCCACTGTGCATTTATTTGGAGCTTAGCATTCCAGGCACTCAACAGCTGCCCTCCATTCCTAGGTGTCCATGTTCATGTGTATCTCTTCCTTGCTCTACAACATGACTCATCATATTCTCAAGACCTAAGTGTTAAAGACAATATGCATGCTTTTCCTATTGAAGTATTTTTCTATTGTGGAGATTTTCAAAGGTACAAAACATAGGAGCATGAACTCCTGTGTCCCCAGCATTCGGCTTCATTACATCAGTCTTGTTTCACCCACTTCCCATCTTCTTCTTTCTTTCTTTCTTTCTTTCTTTCTTTCTTTCTTTCTTTCTTTCAGTAGAGGCATATGTCGTTTTATTCCACTTCACTTTACTGTGCTTTGCAGACAGTGCTTTTTTTATTTTAAATAACAAATTGGCAGTTTGTGGCAACTCTGCACCAAGCACCATTTTTTCCAACAGCATTTACTCACTTTGTGTCTCTATGTCACATTTTGGTAATTCTCAGAATATGTCAAACTTTTTCCTTATTTGTTATGTGATCAGTGATTATGACTTGCTGAAAGCTCAGATGATGGTTAGCACTTTTCAGCAATGTTTTTAAACTAAGGCAAATATGTTCTTTTTTTTAGACATAACATATTGCACACTTAATAGACTATAGTATAGTGTACTGGGAAACCAGAAAATTGAGTGGACTCGCTTTTTTGCAGTCTTTTCTTTATTGTGGTAGTCTGAAACTGAACCCACAATATCTCCAAGATATGACTATATTCTATTTTTATTTATCCTAGAATGTTATTGACTGTATTCCCTGTGCTGTACTTTTCATCTCCAGGACTTACTTATTTTGTACCTCTGAATTCCCTTTTTCACCCATCCCCCACCTACCTCCTCTCTGGTAACTACAAGTTTGTCCTCTGTATTTAAGAGTCCATTTTTTTGTGGGGCGCCTGGGTGGCTCAGTTGGTTGAAAGTCCAACTTCAGCTCAGTTCATGGTCTCACGGTGTGTGAGTTCGAGCCCCGCATCAGGCTCTGTGCTGACAGCTCAGAGCCTGGAGCCTACTTCGGATTCTGTGTCTCCCTCTCTCTGCCCCTCCCCCACTCATGCTCTGTTTCTCTGTCAAAAATAAACATTTTTTTAAAAAAGACTTTTTTGGGGCACCTGGGTGGCTCAGTCAGTTAAGCGGCTGACTTCGGCTCAGGTCATGATCTCGCGGTCCGTGAGTTCGAGCCCCGCATCGGGCTCTGTGCTGACAGCTCAGAGCCTGGAGCCTGTTTCAGATTCTGTGTCTCCCTCTCTCTGACCCTCCCCTGTTCATGCTCTGTCTCTCCCTGTCTCAAAAATAAATAAAACGTAAAAAAAATAAAATAAAATAAAATAAAATAAATAACTAAATAAAAGAGTTTTTTTTGTTTTGCATTTTAGATTCCACACATAAGTGCAATCCTATAGTATTTGTCTTTCTTTACTTATTTCACTTAGCATTACACCCTCTAGGTCCAACTATGTTGTCACAAATAGCAAGATCTCATTCTTGGGGCACCTGGCTGGCTTAGTCTGTACCGCATGTGACTCAACCTTTGGGTCATGGGTTCAAGCCCCATGTTAGGTGTAGAGCTTACTTAATTAAGAAAAAAAGAGGGAAGTGTAGGTTTGTGTGTATCTTTTAAAACAAGATCTCGTTCTTTTTTTATGGCTCAGAAATATTATATGTATACATACATATCACTCTTCGTTATCCATTCATCTATCTGTGGACACTTAGGTTGCTTCCATATCTTGGCTATTGTAAATAATGCTGCAATAAACACAGGGGTGCATATATCTTTTCAAATTAGTGTTTATGTTTTCTTTGGGTAAGTACCCAGTAGTAGGATTACTGGATCATGATATTTCTATTTTTAATTTTTTGAGGAACCTCCATACACTTTTCCACAGTAGCTGCACCAATTTACATTGCCATGAACAGTGCATGAGGGTTCCTTTTTCTCCATATCCTCTCCAGCGCTTGTTGACTTTTTGATTTTAACCATTCTGACAGGTGTTAGGTGACTCTTCATTGTGTTGTGTTTTAAGATTTTTTTAAAGCAACGTCTACACCCAATGTGGGCTCAAACATACAACCCTGAGATCAAGTGTCACCATGCTCCGCTGACTGAGCCAGCCAGGCGCTCCCTCATTGTGGTTTTGATTTGCATCCCCCCATTGACCAATGATAGTGAGCATCTTTTCATGTGTCTGTTGGCCATCTGTATGTCTTCTTTGGGAAAACCTCTCTTCAGTTCTTCTGCCCATTTTTTAATTGGATTATTTCGGATTTTTGGTGTTGAATTGTACAAATTCTTTATACATTGTGGATATTAATGCCTTATTGAATATATCATTTGCAAATATCTTCTCCCATTCAGTAAGTTGCCTTTTCATGCTTTTGGTGGTTTCCTTCATTGTGCAAAAGCTTTTTTTTTTTTTTTTTGGTGTAGTCCCAATAGTTTAATTTTGCTTTTGTTTTTCTTGCCTGAGGAGTTATATCTAGGCCAATGTTGCTAAGGCCAATGTCCAGATCACTGCCTGTGTTTTCTTCCAAGAGTTTTATGGTTTTAGGTCTCACATTTAGGTCTCTAATCCATTTTGAGTTTTTGTGTATGGTGTAAGAAAGTGGCTCAGTTTCATTCTTTTGCATGTAGGTGTCCAGTTATCCCAATACCATGTATTGAAGAAACTGTCTCTGCCCAATATTGTATATTCTTGCCTCCTTTGCCATAGATTACTTGATCACATAAGCATAGATTTATTTCTTGGGTCTTGTTCTGTTCTATTGATCTATGTGTCTATGTTTGTGCCAGTACCATACTGTTGACATTACTACAACTTTGTAGTATATCTTGAAATCTAGGATTGAGATACCTCCAATTTTGTTCTTTTTCTAGATTGCTTTGACTATTCAAGGTCTTTTGGGTTTCCATACACATTTTAGGATTATTTGTTCTAGTTCTGTAAAAAATGCTGTTGGTATTTTGATAGGGATTGTATTAAATCTGTAGATCGCTTTGGGTAGCTGTGGACATTTTAATAATATTTGTTCTCCCAGCCCATGACTGTGGAATATCTTTCCATTTGTTTGTGTCATCTCCAATTTCTTCTATCAGTGTTCCATAGTTCTCAGAATATAGGTCTTTTACCTCCTTCGTTTTTTCCTAGGTATTTTATTATTTTATTATTTTTGCTGCAATTGTAAATGCGATTATTTTCTTAAATTTATCTTTCTGCTGCTTCATTATTAGTGTATAGAAATGGAACAGAATTCTGTATATTGACTTTGAATCCTGCAACTTTACCAAATTCATTTATCAGTTCTAATAGTTTTTGGTGGAACTTTAGGGTTTTCTAGATATATCATTATGTCATCTGCAAATAGTGAAAGTTTTACTTCTTCCTTACCAATTTGGATGCCTCTTGGTTCTTTTTTTGTCTGACTGCTGTGGCTAGGGCTTCCAGTACTATGTGGAATAAGAGTGGCAAGAGTGAACATCCTTGCCTTGTGCCTGACCTTAGGGGAAAGCTCTCAGTTTTTCCCCGTTGAGGGGAAAATATGATGTTAGCTGTAGGTTTGGCATATATGGCTTTTATTATGTTGAGGTGTGTTCCCTCCAGTCCCACTTTGTTGAGGGTTTTTATCATGCATAGATGTTGAGTCTTGTCAAGTGCTTTTTCTCTATATACTGAGATGAATCTATGGTTTTTGAGATGATCGTATTATTATAGTTTAAAGCAAATCCCAGACATTGTTTTCACTTTCCTGTACTGTTTGAATTTGCCAATCATGTGAGTATCCTAATTATGATTATTTCACAATTTTATATTTATTATATATTTTTAAAATCTGGGTAATCGGATCATAGGTTGTGGAAATACTTACGTAGTTTACTCTGGGAAAGTGCTGTTATTTATAAAGGAAAAAAATAAGGTACAAGTGATTAAGAAATTCTTAAAGGATGTTTGTTAAAATAATCAAAGCAATAGAAAAGTGGCAATGGCTAACCACACACATTAATACTTGTTATTAACTAAAATGTGTTTGGAGGGGTGCTCATTGCTTCAGAGATCTGGCAGCTGGTGGTTACACAGCGATAGAGGTGTGGGGACAAGAGTAGATGAGAGACACAGGTGTAGTCTCCAATTCATTGTTTTCCAATGGGAAGTGGACGTATAGAGGCGATTTTAGGGGATATGTGAGAATGGTATTATAGACTCTGAATCCCACAGTGTACAAGCTATTCCTTATTCAATTCTCATTCCATCTTTCTAAATTGACATGGAGAAAGCGTCAGATTGATGCTAATATGCCTCTAAAGCTCTCTCTTCCCCTTTTTCTAACCAAGAATGAACCTCTATTCAAAGCTTTCATATGGCAACAGTCTAACAATGTCTATATATGAGAAGTGATGCCTGTATTTCAGCTATAGTGATGATCAGTTTCCTGTTTTTGTTTTGTTTTTGAGGCACGGAGGGGCAGAGAGAGGGAGAGAGAATCGAAAGCAGGCTCCACGCTGTAAGTGCAGAACTCAACAAGGGGCACAATCCCACAAACCATGATATAATGACCTGAACTGAGATCAAGAGTCTGATCTTAACCTACTGAACCACCCAGGCACCCCTGTTTCTTGTTTAAATAAAAGCATTTAAGTTAAAGAGTTAATATGAAGAAAAAATTAAGTAACAGTGCAGGTACAACGTGGACAGGGCAAACTTTGTGAAGGCAGACCATAGGTAACTGAAATTTGCGTAACACCAAGCTGGCGAGAGAACGCCACAACTCTCCTGCTATGGGGAAAGCAAGGAGCAGAAGCTGGAATGACCCATTACCACATCTATGCCCATCTCCTTTGTGAAAAGCCCGCCACTCTCTTCCTGGCCTTTGAATTGCCCTTATTCATTTTCACCAGATCTCTTCTAAGCAGGTGTCAGAGAGAAGGGAAGCTTTGCAGGGGGCTCAGCCACAGGTCTGGCTGCCCTCCCTCCTTTCCTTCCTCCTGCAGGACAGGTGCACTGGGCTCCCTGTGCCAGCACTGCTTTGGGACCAGTAGATACGAACCCAGGACAGCCACGTCCTCTGTCACCAGGGAACAGCTGCTCAGTCTCAGCACTTGAAGGGACTCTGAGAACTTCAGTGTTTCCAGAAGCAGCTTCAGGTTGCCACCAATACATTTGTTCCAAGAAAGGTCGAAAACTTCCAGAGCAGGGAGGTGAGCAGAGGCTTCAGCTAAAATTGAGAATAGTAAGAAGAGCAAGCATTTAGGCTTCCCTCTTTGAAACTGAGCAACCTGGGGCAACATATTAATAGAACTAAAGTTAAGACAGTTGTGGAGACTGTTGTCTTTTTCCCGAAATTCATGACCACAGCTTCGGTTGTCTATTTTTATTTGAGAGAAATGCTGGAAACTTTGGAAAAGTAAAACTCGGCGAAATGGAATTCACTATTGACTGGGATTTTCCTCCTTCAGTTGACATCCAGGAGGGAGAAAGAGGCAAAGGATTTGGACAGCTGGTCAGGATTTCCAGTACGTGTTCTGGTTTTACGTATTCCCTTGTACAGTTACCGCTAAGGTTCAGACAGGGGGCCAAGTCTCCTCAAGACTCTGAAACACCAGAATATGTTTGTGTCTACCTACCTTCAGTGACAGAGACAAGGAAGGGAACTAGTGTATTTTGGAGAGATTTTTAAAGAAGATTAAAAGAGGTTCTGCTCGATTCTCAGTTGCCCCTAATATTGCAATTAACCCAAACAACTTATTGCCAAGATATAGTTAATTATGCTTTAATTCCAATCTTCTTTCTAAAGAATAACAGGTGTCCAAGGGGCAAATATATATCCTTTTATAATATCTAAAAAGAAAATCCCTATCACCTACATGGTACAGGGACCTATCAATGAGAAATGGAGCTTTTTCTTCTAAAATTAAGGTGGAGAAATATGTGTTTACTTCTTAATGCAAACTGATATCATTCAGTGTAATATCTGCTTGATTATGATTCATTATGCAGCAATAATTGAAAGGAGTTATTATCCTCTGATGGCAGAAGACACAAAATTAAAAATAAAATTTTCTTTAAAAAATATCCAACTTTTTCCAAATAGAAAGTATTATTTATAAAACATCATGGGGGCACCTGGGTGGCACAGTTGGTTAAGCATCTGAGGTCGGGCTCAGGTCATGATCTCAAGGTTCGTGGGTTTGAATAGCCCACGTCAGGCTCTCTGGTGTCAGCTCAGAAACTGCTTTGGATCCTCTATCTCCCTCCCTCTCTGCCCCATTCCTGCACACATGTGCTCTCTCTCAAAAAATAAACATTAAAAAAAATTTAAAAAAAAAAACACATTGGGGACATCATGTTGCCCCTAAATTTATTTTTTGTGGCACTTTCCTAACTGAACATTAGTCTGAGCAATGGCATGCATCATGTATGTGCGTGCGTGTGTTTACCTAACCATCTGGGGGATTACAGACCCCTTTGAGAAGTTACTTTGTTTTACTTGCTTAGCTAATGTCAGAAATACCTAAAATGTGGTTAGGGTATATACAGTGAAGAAGAAGTGTCATCTCTGCCTTCAAGGAGGTTATAAACTGGGGGAAATATGCACATTGAGAAAAACAAATACATAACTGCAAATTCTGATAAAAGCTATAAAAAAGATACGGGGCTCCTAATTTAGATCAGAGATGCTGTATTAACAGGGAGCATTCATGCTGAGACCTGAAGTCAGGGCTCCCCAAGAAAGAATAGGGTGTGGGGGCGTTCCATCCAGAAAACAGAAAGGCCTGAAGACAAAGGCGAGCCCAGGGACAGGAAGGAACCAAAAGAAGCTGGTTCAGGGAGCAAGGGGGAGAGTGGCCGAGATCACCTGCGCCTTTTAGACCCCATGAAGGAATGTGGATTTTACCAGAGGTGATGCAGGCAGCCATTGAGTCTGTTTAAACTGGGTAGTAGTAAGATCCAATTTACTTTTTTTTTCAAGTTTATTTTTATTTATTTTTGAGAGCATGCATGAAAGAGTGTGAGCCAGGGAGGGGCAGAGAGAGAGGGAGAGAGAATTCCAAGCAGGCTCTGCTCTGTCAGCACAGAGCAATGTGTGTGCAATGTGTTTTGTTGGGTGGCAAATTCAGTAAAATGACACAAAGTGCCTCTGCCTCAGAATATCTCCCTCTGCTTGAAGGTGATGGTCTTGCCCCTCAAAAAGGCAGAAATTCCAGATTCTCTAGACCCTTGATCTAGGCTGGGCTGTATCCATGACCTTCCAGCAGGCCTGGATTCCTAGAGAAGACAACAAATCATGCTGGGAAGTAGATGTTGGGCAGTCAGCTAGGCTCACACACTGGCAACTGCCTCGCTTTTCCCATAAGACTCCCAGCAATCCAGTTTATATTGTCACCTCAGTGAAATGACAAGTTACCATGGATATGGACCTCCAGAGTTGGCTGCGTACAGTCTAGATTTTAATTTTTTTTTTAACATTTATTTGGGTTTTTTTTTGTTTTGTTTTTTTTTTTGAGAGACAGAGCATGAATGGGGTGGGAGGACAGAGAGCGGCAGACAGAATCCAAAGCAGGCTCCAGGCTCTGAACTGACAGCACAGAGCCCAATGTGGGGCTTGAACTCACGGACCATGAGATCATGAGCTGAGCCGAAGTCGGATGCTTAACCACTGAGCCACCCAGGTGCCCCATGTACGGTCTACATTTTAAATGTTAGATTTGCAAATGCCAGAATCATTCATGCGGCCTTCAGAAGGCCACTTTTAGGGAAGCATATTTCCTGAAGAGAAGACAAATTAGTACTTCACAAGTTTGCCTATGGCCGAGCCTTGGCATGAAATTCCGATGTATGGAATATGTGTTCTCATGTGTTACTGTACATGCTTGTAGGGATCTGGGGAATTCTCTTACCGAGGGCAGTAAACGTCTCACTTTGCAAAGCACAGTTGTTGATGAGTAAGGACTTCAGGGCTGGTAAAAATCGGAGCCGGCTGAGTAGGTTTTCAGAAGAGCCGCCCATCTTTTTGTTGGCAGATAAATCCAACTCTTGAAGACTCGAGAGTAAAGGGATTACCTGGGCTGTTAAAATGTCAGCAGTGACGTGTTTTAGGCACCATCTCACAAAGAGTCCTCTGGGTGTTTGGGTCCCGCAATCTCCCTCCTTGACACACCCCTGCACACACGCACACCAGCCACACTTCCCAATGTACAGCTTGGGCTTTTCTGCTTCCAAGCCTCTCTTCAGGCTAGAAGTTAAGACCAAAGATTATGGAGACAAAACTGGTTCTAATGCTGCCTCTGCTGCTAAAGAATTGTATGACTTCAGAGAAGTCACTTAACTTCCCTGAATCTCAGTTATCTCAATAATGAGAAGAATAACAGTACTTCACAGGGTCATTGGAAAGATAAAACAACTGAGTATATTTAAAGTACTTGGTACATGGCCTGGCACACATTAACAGCTCAATTAATGTTCAGTGTCATCATTCTTTTCTCAGAATAAAGTAATAAGTACGAGGAAGGCAATGAAAGCAAGCAGTCAGGATGGAGGTCTGTTGGTGACAGCACTGGCTTGGGATCCTGAGGGCCCTGCTGTGCCAGGAGTTACTCCTGCTTCACTATCTTTCTGCTACTTTTCGTGCTTGCAAACCTTTGGCCTCGCTCTTTCCAGTGTGGGAGATACAGCATCCTGGCATCTCTGTGGGGCTGGCTCACCCCTGAGAGCCTTCCAGGGACACCTTGGTCACATAACCCCTTGGTCACTATCACGCCACCCTATTTATTTTTGCTTCTGTGAGGTCTGTATGTAGGGCCTGCTTCATCCCCAGAGTGTGCATCAAAGTCTAGAACACTGGAGGCACACACACATTTGTGGGAGGAGGGACGGAAGACGGGAGAAAGGCAGAAGAGAGAAGGCAGGCACGTGCAATCCCAACAGATGTAACTGTTTCTTCCTCTTCCAACCCCCACAGCACTCTGCTCTTCACCATGTAGTTGGTTTATTCCTGTCCCTGCCAGACTGAAGCTCCCTGACTGTGAATTTGCCTTTGCCCTTGGCACAGTGCTCCATACAGCTAGATGATTGGCTAAATGATCTGTAATTCCATTTCTTTGGAGCTGTCTAGAACGATCAGAAAGAAGAATGGGGAATTACTTAATACCATAAGGTATACACGGGATGTATGTTCATTTCCATCTTTTCAAAATTAGACAGTTTGCTACAGTCATTAAATAATCATTAGCTTTCCAAGGCCATCCACCCGTGTTGGTGGCTGCAAATGTAGTAAGAGAGGCTAATCCATCCCTTGTGCTATGCCAGTGATAACAATGGAGGTGCTCTAGCACCGTACCCTTCCTCTGAGTAACAAGATGAGTAACAACGTTACTCAGTTGTACCGAGGGAACTTCATTCTTTGGGATCTGGTGCATTCATAACCCAGGAGTGTCTTCTCCAAGCATGACACTCAGAAGTAAAGGGGATGGTGATATTCCATAAGGCTCCACTTGGAGCCCAGAAACAGATTGTTACTTTAAAATCTTTAATGAAAGGCTTGGACGCTTCTGTTTTTCAAATTGAGGCATAAGAGTCTAAAATGTAATTTAGCAGGTCTCAGGATGCCTGGGAGTTTCAGCTGCTTAAGCGTCCAACTTTGGCTCAGGTCATGATCCTGCAGTTCATGAGTCTGAGCCCTGTGTCAGGCTCTGTGCTGATAGCTCGGAGCCTGGAGCCTGCTTTGGATTCTGTGTCTCCCTCTCTCTCTGTTCCTCCCCTGCTCACACTCTGTCTCTCTCTCTCTCTCAAAAATAAATAAACATTAAAAAAATAAAAATAAAAAAAATGTAATTCAACAGGTCTAAAATATAGACATCAGACCTAAGAACCTATTTTAACTCGTTTCCTTCCCCAATCGTACTAAAAACAACTAAAAAATTGTTTCTAGTCTTGTTTTTCATGGATTCATTCTTTTAATCAGTCATAGTCAACAAGCATTTGTGGGGTACCAACTGTGGGCCCGAGCAAAGGGGAGGTTCTGAAGGTGTTCCCAACACAGGAGGGGCCCCTGACCTGGAGAGGGAGCAAGGACAAAGGCCCCAGGGACAGAGGTCAGCACGCACAAATGATAGGGGTAGAGTCAAGGAGGGGAAGGGTAGAGAATAAGGTCACAGTGATAGAGGAGGAACTGGGAGACCATTTGGGCTCTCAGTAACCTAGGCCCGAGAGGACGGTGGCCTGAACCAGGGTAGTAGAAGTCTAGGTGGTGAGCCGTGGTCTGATTCTGGAGGTATTTTCAAGGCTTACTGTGGTCACAGATGGACTAAAAACCTTAATGGCAAGGCTGCACTTGCGCTGTTTGTTATAAGAAACTGCATTTATACATTATGTGGGGTAATTACAGGATTGTGTCTATGGTGGAAAGTGGGTGTGTGCCCTAAAGTTGTAACGTACACCCATTATGCACCACCCCGCTGACTTGTGTAACTTTGTCTGTATCTAAGGGCTTGGCTTCACTTGTTAGTCAGAAAGCCTCAAGGCCCTTTGTTCAGCTTTCTCTCCACATCCCTGTTTGAAATAAACTTTGTGACTCACAGACTCATTTCTAAACAGAAACACATATTCAAAATTTTCTCCTTCAAGTGCCACATCCATCATTTACAAACGTGTTTAGGGGGAATTTAGATGTGCTAATACTTACTGGGCACTTAATACATGCCAAATACTAGATTGGGGGCATCCACAGAACTTTTTAGGATGTGACGCTTTCAGTAACTCCATAAACTGTAAGTTTAAGGGGACGCCTCGAATTTACCAAGTTTCCAAACATACACTGAGGTTCCAAAAGTCCTTCCTTGGCTCTACAGTTCACACTTACTCAGCGACATCACGTCATCTACCGTCAGCGAGCACTGGTGAAGATCCAGGACTTCTAAATGCTCCAACATGGCCAACTGAGCTGACGCGTCTTCAAAACCTCCACCCAGCTCCTTGTTGCAGGAAAGGTCTAATTTCCTCAGTTCACACAAGTACCTAAAAGCAGCATCTACAAAGAAAGTCAAAAGTCCCATTTTGACAAATTACAAGGTGGAAGGCAGGTGTGTAGAGGGAGATGGAGAAAATACACTGGGCTGAGAAAAGCCAAGGCGAAGGAATAACTTTAGACTTCCTACCACCTGGCCGTCTTTGGACCTGACCGTGGCTTCTAACACACACCATCCGTGGTCTGCAACGCGTGCCAATGGCTCTGGTCAAACCCTGCAACTAATGGCTCTCCTCCTCCTACACTGGAGCATTGGCATTTCAGAGAATTCTAGACTTAGGCAAACTGCCAGTGAGAAGGATATTACAGGCTCTGTAAGTTGAAGGGAAAAACACAATTTCATTTCATGGTCTCCCTTACTGTGGATACTCTATATAGGCAATAAATTTTAACTACAGATGCCACTGATGCTGTTCTTTTTATCAGTACCAACTCCTTCCTACTACTAAGCATAAAATAATGCTGACATTTTTCAAAAGTAAGAGAAAAATGGAGAGCTTTAGTAGCACATAACTTTTATTTTGCCCCATGTCTATCTCAAACCCAAAATACCCTGGCCTTTTCAGAGGCAGTCATTTTAAAAGGTTGTTTTTGTAATCGTGCAAGTATATGCTTGTCGTAAAAGACTTAGAAAGTAATAAAACAAGGAAGATTTAAATTACCTATCATCTTATTCCCCAGCCTAACCACTGTGCATATTTTGTTGAATGTCCTAACAGCAATTATAAAGTAAAATTGCACATGTATATGAAAACCTCACCCAATATTCTGACACTCTTTTGTGACAGTCCACATGAATGTAACTTCAGTACTTTCAGATTTGAGGTACTTTTTAATCCCTGAGCAATACTGTTTAGACTGCCACCGATGTTTCTGTTAATGGAAAGATCAAGTACTTCAAGATTTTGCATCATGGGTAGCAACTGACCTAGAGGGAAGAGAAACAAACAAGAGCAGCTCAGTAAAAATGCGGGGTGTGACTGTTGGGGAAAAAGGGGAGGGCAGCTTCATGTGACCTGGGGGTACAGTGTGCCACTGTTCCAATTCAGGGTAAGAGAAAGCACAGCCAACTTTGACCCCCAGGCTGTCTGATCATGGGCATCTTCACACTTATTTTCTGGGAAGGACTCATCCAAATCCCACCTACCCACAAACGCCCCATCTTCTGATGTGAGGTCGCAATCTACAAGCTCAAGCGTTTGTATCTTGCTCCCTTCTTGGAACTTCTGGAGGATCAGAGGCAAGTTTCCTCCCACTTTACTGTTCCAGGACAAGTTCAGCTCTTCCAGCTCAGGTATTGCCTCCAGTGCTTCTCCTGTTACCAAAGAACCCAAAGACTGGATTGATTGCTAGTCCACAAAGCAGGGGATCCATGTCAAAATCAGTACAACCATTGTTTATGGACTAGTATTAGCCAGGCGAGGGACTGGTTAGGTGCCAGGTGCTGAGGAACAGAGTGAAGAAAATGACCCACCTCCAGCCCACTCCCAGCAGTGGGTGCTTCTGTATGTACAGGCACAGCAATTCTAGTCCCTCCACAGTTCAGAACCATGCCTATGTATAAAAATTGTAAGCAAAACAAAACAAAGCAAAACACCCCAAGGGTACCTGGGTGACTCAGTCAATTAAGCATCTGACTTCAGCTCAGGTAATAATCTCACAGTTCGTGAGTTCAAGCCCTGCGTCGGGCTCTGTGCTGACAGCTCAGAGCCTATAGCCTACTTTAGATTCTGTGTCTCCCTCTCTCTCTGCCCCTCCCCAGCTTGTGCACGCTCTCTCTCAAAAATAAATAAATATTAAAAAATTAAAAAGAACCCCACCTATCATTGAGTTGTTTTTGTGGTGATAAATATTTATACTATTCCAACTACTTTCATCCACCCTGTCTGGGGTCATCATTGCTGGGAAGCTGGGCCAGAGGAAGAGGTGAGGCAAAACAGGGCACTGGCCACCACAGGGGTGAAGCTCACCCTGACATCACGAGTAGCACACACAACTGAAACTGAGCACTGCAGAGAACTAGTAACAAAGCATAAGGCATCAGCCGCTCATAACAGCCATGCAGCCCTGGCGGGTGGAGGAGGATGCAGTGAGAATGGGGTGGAACTTGACATTTCTGAAACCCTTTCACATAGGAAAGCATCCGAGGGCCAGAATGGAGGCTGGGAGAGAGAATAGGGAAGAGCAAGGAAATCCTCTTTAGGAATGACTTCCACGGCCTTGGGTAGAACAGAGGCACATACATGAAAATGCACTTTCTCAGCATACAGAGTCAGTCTCGACACCAAACAATTAAGGGTGCTGGAAAGTCCCTTGTGTCCGGAAGCCTCTCCTCCACTGTCCACTACTGGGCTTGGACTTCTACCATTGGTTATTCACTGTATGGAGTGAAGGAGCCTCATGTTAAAATGCATGTTCTCCCAGCACAGGAATCATTTTGTGTGTCATTGCCAGTCAGCTGGGGTGGCTTTTCTGGGGTGGCATCGCCCTGAAGCATTCCTCAGGATCAGGGAGAGACAGAGAGAGAGACAGAGCGAGCGCATGACTGATTAACCATGTCTGCAGTGCACATGGTACTGGAGAGCCACCCATCTATCATCCTGCACTAAGCAACTGTAACCAGTGTAGCAATGATGGAACGCCTCCTGATTTACAGTCTCTCATCAGTCAACCATCTATTCTCCAGGTACCCCATCTGCCATCAAGGCTAAGGAAGACCCCTTCTGATGGGAGAAGATGCAAAAGCCCTTCCAGAGAGGAGTCTGGGAAAGGGAACAAGGCATAAAACATCACAGCAACAAAGATGCAGACTCTCTCTTGAACCTGGCAAGTTCGGAGTGAGTCCCAGGGCAGAAATTCCATTCCCTGGCTTCTTAAGGCTGGAAGATCATAACAAAGATTAGACTCATCATAGAAAATAAAGAAACAACATTTTCTTTTTGTGCCTGAGTGGCAGTGAGTTGAATTTGCAACTCTGCTACACAATAACCAGCTGCTAAATTGATTACTTAAAATCACTGAAAGTTAGTTTTGGATGAGGGAAGAGCAAAAGGAGGGACTATCCATTATTGAGCACATGCTGGGCATGTAGTAAATGCTTTAAAGAAATTAGTTAATCCTCACAATAGTTTTCTGAGGTGGATATGAACCCCATTTCAGAGATAAGAAAGCTGAGGCTCAGGAAGTTTAAATCATTTGTCCATGGTCTCAAAGCTAGTTAGAAGTGGGGGGTAGGATTTGCACTAGGACCTGGCCTGCTCTCAGATGGATGGTGTTTCTCCTCGACTACAGGAAGGGTAGGCCAGGGGCATCAACTGACCTCGATCTTCCACAGAGGGCAGAGAGAAGACATTTGACATGAACTGTGTTGTCTCTACAGAAATCTTTGCAGAGATGTAAATGATCAAAATATGTCATTGAAATAAGAAACTCCAGACCAAGAGAATTTTTAAAAATGTTAATGGCAGCTGAAACCAGCAAGCATTTTAGTAAAGGGTTGGGTAACATGAGAAATTGTATCCTACATTCTATGTTATTCTATGTTCACTAATTAACTAACTTGAGGTTCTAGTTCTATTTAAACCATTGCTTTTAGTTTTAAAATCTTGTTTTGGTCAATTTTTTTAAATGGGGGTGGAAAAATAGAAGAGGTTGTTTTCGAATTGGAAGATAACTTATTATCTACCTCAATTTTACAGGTGAGTAACAGTGAGTAAGCAAATTTGACAATTATCTCCATTTAAATTCCATGAGAGCAGATACCTGACCAACCTTTCTCCTTTCTCTATCCTGGGGCTTAGCACAATGCTAGGTGCAGGCTACTTAGCTTTTCAGAAGTTATACAAGTGCCCAGCATGGCATTTCATCGTCCTTGTGCTCTCATCCATGAGCCCCGGAGGGGCTGTGACCCAGATAGTTTGCCCTTGATGCTTCAGAGCTGCTAGCAGTGAGGCATTCATCATACCCAGTGCTCGAACATCATCAGTGGTAAGTCTGCAACTTCCCAGCCTCAGGATTTTTAACTTGCTGACGAGATGCATTTGCTGGGTGACTGAATGGAGGGTTCCACCTATAAGATCATTCCAGGAAATATCCAGTTTTTCCAAGTCTGGGAGAAGAGGCAGCAAAGCAACTGGAAGGGAACAAGAGAAAAGACAGATTTGCACATGCAATGTGTAACTGGTAGTACATGGGACCCAGTGCCTATTACACTGTAAGAGAAGAGGGAGGGGTGGACATGTTGACTTTCAGCAAAGCACGGCTCCCTCATCCATGCAATCGGGACAGACTGCATTTCCTAGGGCATTTTCTATTTCTGCCAAAAATGCAGTGGTATCTTAAGATTTCATAGAACTCCTTTATTGTAGTAGAAACGGTAGTTCTACTGTTACTAGCATTGTCACTGTAATATGTACACTAGTCCTTTCCATTTTTGCAGAGCACCCTGACGTCCCTCACCCCTTCATCCTAGTGGATCCTCAGGCTGAAAGCAGAGAACTGCACTGTTGGCCAGGGTTGCTGAGATTGAGGGTACTAGTTACCCTTTCTTTGTGATCATCATTGCCTGGGTATCACAACCTTCTGAAACTCCCATTATATTTAAATGGACCGACTTGGGGCGCCTGGGTGGCGCAGTCGGTTAAGCCTCCGACTTCAGCCAGGTCACGATCTCGCGGTCCGTGAGTTCGAGCCCCGCGTCAGGCTCTGGGCCGATGGCTCGGAGCCTGGAGCCTGTTTCCGATTCTGTGTCTCCCTCTCTCTCTGCCCCTCCCCCGTTCATGCTCTGTCTCTCTCTGTCCCAAAAATAAATAAAAAAACGTTGAAAAAAAAAAAATTAAAAAAAAATAAAAATAAAAAAAAAAAATAAATGGACCGACTTGTGGAGATTTTAGATAAGCACAAAGCCTGACCAGAATCTTCTCTGAGTATCTGCCATCACTCATTAAAAGTGAAGTTACTGCCTGTGAAAAACATTCTCAAAGGCCATCTTTATCTCCCAGAGCGACAAGACCCGAGAGTGGAGACTGGAGACTGGAGACGCCAGCCGCCAGCTGAGAGGAAGTAAAGCATCTTTGCTTGTTTGTTTTTAAATATGTCTTGAAGGTTAAGGGGCAGCCATCAGAAGCAGCAAGCTGAGGTCTTATAGCTACAGGCACAGCAACTCCAGACCTTCCAGAACTCTGAGGCCATGCTTAGGAGTGAAATTTGTTTTTGCCTTTTGTTTGTTACTAGGTTTCAAAGCAGTTGAGCCCTTTCAACTTGTTCACCAGAATTCTTTATAAAGCATAAGTCTATTGAACACATTAAGAAGGAAAAACAATTAAAAGCAGGATTGCTGGGGCCCGCGCTCAGAGATTTCAAGTCAGCGGGTTTGTGCTGAACTCAATTGCCTGTGTTTGCACCAGCTCTGCTAGTGACTCTGACACACAGCCATCTGGAAACACAGGTGCAGTCAGGGTTCTCTCTTAAGAGAGCTGTCCAAAGGAGAACGTGGGTAGCTCAGTTGGTTGAGCGGCCGAATTCAGCTCAGGTCATGATCTTGCGATTCGTGGGCTCAAGCCCTGTGTCAAACTCTGTACTGACAGCTTGAGTCTGCTTTGGATTTTGTGTCTCCCTCTCTCTCTACCCCTCCCCCACTCAGTCTCTCTCTCTCTCTCTCTCAAAAATAAACTTAAAAAAAAAAAAAACATTTAAAGAGAGTTGTCCAAAATATAATGGCATGCGTTTTAATTAAAATAGTCAAGGACCCCTCACTCAAAATTCAGCTGTTTTGACACCTCTGTGTTGGTGGACACATCTAATTTGATAAAAGACTTGACTCAAGGCATCTGGGAGAAAGAGAAAAGATAAGGTGGCAGTGGTTGTGTGAGGGGGGGTCTTCACGACCGGACTCCTGCTTACGTGTGACACATGATGGTTACACTCTCATTCCACAGATGACAGAACACAACACCCTTTTACATGCCCAGCGGGGCTTGGCTCTACGGATGAGCCACACGAGTTTAGATCGTACGCAAAACAAATGTTTTTCAGGGAAGAAGAAGCAATCAGTAGGGAAGTAAAATTACTCAGGAAAAACAGACAAATGAACCTTCCTCCTAAACTTGGCTCAAATCTTTGTAGCTTGAGGAAAGATTAATTTGTCTTTTGTTGTTGTTGTTTTAAATAGTGGTGCCGCTGCTCTTCCTGAGTTGGGTGGGGCCACCCTGCAGACCTCGGGTGGTCAGGTGAGTGATGGGTGTGTTTTGCCTGCTCATCTCCCCTCAAAGGCCCTGGGTCCCTCTGTGCCAAGTCAGCTGCATACAGACCCACTTCCCTCACGTCCGCGGTCGTTAATCCGCAGTTATTCAGATCCAGACACTTGTTGACAGCCTTTCTGCCCAGCTTCTGCAGGAACTGCTCGTTTTTCTCCATCCTGGATCCCAACTCCATTTCTGAAGTGAGAGGCTTAGCTACATTATCAGGAGAAAGAAGAACTTGCTGTTAATGCAGATAGTGTTAAAGATGCACGGCGATCGCAATAAGACAAGTAAACAGACTAACAACAACCCTGAGCTGGTCCTTGGAGAAACCTCAACCCAGAAGAGGAAGCATTTACCAGGGGACAGAACTTAACTGCTGTCCTGCCTCCGGGTGCTGGACAGTGATCACTCCCATGACCCTTTTCTTACAAAGGAGCCTGAGGAACTCGGTGGCTGTTCTTTCCTGGCCTGACCTAGGTTTCTCCTCTCGTAGACAGTGTTGTTCTCCCTGGACTGAGTAGTAAACTTGTTAGCACAGGGTTGAAGCCGAGCACAGCTGAGAGACGCACAGATGTCTCTGGTGAATGCTCATGGTGGGGAACACAGGTAATTTGACCAAACAAATTGCCAAATTTGCCAAAGGCAAAGCGTTGCAATCACTGCCAATGGGCTTCAGCTGGCTACAGGGAACGAATCAAACACTTGCTGCTCATTTCGTAGACCATTCCATTGACAGATGCAGAGACAGTGGTGCCTGGGAGAGCTTTTCTCAACTCCTGCCACAGGACACTTTCAGGAAGACTCATTTGTCCTTCTTGTCACTAGAGACTACTTACGTGGCACCCTCACCAAGTTCCTCTGTACTAACACAGTACTAACCTGATAACACTAAAATAATAAAAGCCTTACTTTTTCATTTTTTTTTAATGTTTATTTCTAAGAGAGAGCGTGAACTGGGGAGGGGCAGAGACAGAGGGAGACAGAGTCCGAGGCAGGCTCCAGGCTCTGAGCTGTCAGCACAGAGCCCGACACGGGGCTCAGGCCTACGAACCATGAGATCATGACCTGAGCCGAAGTCAGACGCTCAACCGACTGAGTCACCCGGACGCCCCTAAAAGCTTTCCATTTATTGAACACCTATTATATACGAGTGCTGCACCTACCCCATGTGCCAGAGTTTGAGACACATATAAAATACATCATCCTTTTGGAAGAAAAAATGAATATGCAAAAAAGGGTCACTGACAGTGACTTTTTAGAGGTTTTATAAATGAAAGTGTACTATTTAAAACATATAAAAAAAGTTTACTGGAATCCAATACAGAAGTGTAAGTTCTAAATGTGCAGTAATATTCTACTAACCCTGACAAAGTATAAAAACCACATAGCTAAAAAGAAATACTATATTGGTACCAGTGAAAATTAATGGTAGGACTTCAGTAGTAATCAATTTAGATTTAAATATTAGGAGAGTAATAAGAACGCTACCTCTCCACAGTGTGTCTGGCAGCTTGCTATTTTTTCTATTATAATTTATTGTCAAATTGGCTAACATACAGTGTGTAAAGTGTGCTCTTGGTTTTTGGGGTAGATTCCTGTGGTTCATTGCTTACATACAACACCCAGTGCTCATCCCAACAGGTGCCCTCCTCAATGCCAATCACCCCTCTTCCCTTCTCCTCCTCCCACCCCCCCATCAACTCTCAGTTTGTTCTCTGTGTTTAAGAGTCTCTTATGGTTTGCCTCCCTCCCTCTCTGTTTGTAACTATTTTTTCCTCTTCCCTTCCCCCATGGCCTTCTGTTAAGTTTCTCAAGATCTACATGAGTGAAAATATATGATATCTGTCCTTCTCTGACTGACTTACTTCACTCAGCATAATACCATCCAGTTCCATCCACCTTGCTGCAAATGGCAGGATTTCATTCTTTCTCATTGCCAAGTAATATTCTATTGTATATATAAACCACATCTTCTTTATCCATTCATCAGTTGGTGGACATTTGAGCTCTTTCCATAATTTGGCTATTGTTGAAAGCACTGCTATAAACATTGGGGTACATGTTTCCCTATGAATCAGCACTCCTGTATCCCTTGGGTAAATTCCTAGTAGTGTTATTGCTGGGTCATAGGATACTTCCATTTTTAATATTTTGAGGAACCTCCACACTGTTTTCCAGAGTGGCTGCACCAGTTTGCATTCCCACCAACAGTGCAAGAGGGTTCCTGTTTCTCCACATCCTTGCCAACATCTGTTGTTGCCTAAGTTGTTAATTTTAGCCACTCTGACCGGTGTGAGGTGATATCTCAGTGTGGCTTTGATTTGTATTTCCCTGATGATGAGTGATGTTGAGAATCTTTTCATGTGTCTGTTAGCCATCTGGATGTCTTCTTTGGAAAAGTGTCTATTCTTGTCTTCTGCCCATTTCTTCACTTGGATTATTTTTTAGGTGTTGAGTTTGGTAAGTTCTTTATAGATTTTAGATACTAGTCCTTTATCTCATATGTCATTTGCAAATATCTTTTCCCATTCCGTCGGTTGTCTTTTAGTTTTGTGATTGTTTCCTTTGCAGAGCAGAAGCTTTTTATCTTGATGAGGTCCCAAAAGTTTATTTTTGCTTTTAATTCCCTTGCCTTTGGAGATGTGTTGAGTAAGAAATTGCTGTGGCTGAGGTCAAAGAAGTTGTTGCCTGCTTTCTTCTCTAGGGTTTTGATGGTTTCCTGTCTCACATTTAGGTCTTTTATCCATTTTGAGGGGTTTTTTTTGTGTGTGTATGGTGAAATAAAGTGGGCTTCTTCATTCTTCTGCATGTTGCTGTCCAGTTCTCCCAGTTTGCTAAAGAGACTGTATTTTTTCCATTGGATACTCTTTCCTGCTTTGTCAAAATTAGTTGGCCATACATTTGTAGGTCCAATTCTGGGCTCTCTATTCTATTCCATTCTGGGTCTATATGTCTGTTTTTGTGCCAATACCATACTGTCTTGATGATTACAGCTTTGTAATAGAGGCTAAAGTCTGGGATTGTGATGTCTCCTGCTTTGGTTTTCTTCTTCAATATTACTTTGGCTATTTGGGGTCTTTTGTGGTTTTCATACAAATTTTAGGATTGTTTGTTCTAGCTTTGAGAAGAATGTCAGGGCAATTTTGATTGGGATTGCATTGAATGTGTAGATTGCTATTTTTAAGCAAACGCCTATAGGGTGTGGTCTGTGTAGGGATGGTTGATGTCGCCACATTCTCCCAGTAGGAGGCAGCACCATCCACCATTTTATCTCTTTACACAGGCCTTCCATTTCTATCAGGGTGCACTGCATACAATGTATTTTATTTTCGGTATGGTTGCCAGATTTAGGAAAACAAAAACAGCCTGTCCAATTAAATTTAGACTTCAAGTAAACAAGGAATCATGGCTTAGTAAAAGTATGCCCCAAATATTGCATGTATTTTATGTGGCAACCCGAATTTTGAGTAGAGCAGAAGGGAGTTAGGGATGGGGGGATGGGGAGGGACTAACTCTTGCATGCAGTGAGTCCAGGACATTTTGTTAAGCTTAATTCAAAGAGTCTCAATCACACTGTTTCATAGATTTAGAACCTGAGACACAGAGAGACTGTAAGTAGCAGAGTCAGAATGTGAACCTAGAACAGACTGCTCCAGAACCCATTATGTGTGTGTATGTGTTTAAATTTTTGGGTTAGGGGGTATCTCGGTGGCTCAGACAGTTAAGCGTGTGACTTCTGCTCAGGTCATGATCTCATAGTTCGTGGGTTAGAGCCCCGTGTCTGGCTCCGTGCTGACAGTTCAGAGCCTGGAGCCTGCTTCGGATTCTGTGTCTCCCTCTCTCTCTACTCCTCCCTGGCTCATGTTCTCTCTCACCCTCACTCTCAAAAATAAATGAACATTAAAAATTTTTAATATGTAAATAAATTTTTGTGTTAAAATATTTCTCTGCATGATACCTTATGCTTTCTCTTTTGTTTTTAAGCCTTTATCCCCATAGGATCGACCTACGATCATGCTCAAGTTCCAGCCTTCCCAAACCTTTTTCTTCTCAAGCCACTGTTCTGTCAATCATTTCCTTTACTGTCAAATGTTTGGAAAAGGTGGTTTGTACTTGCTGGTCTCACTTCACCACATTTATCAATCAACCTCTATGTTCTGGTGACCACATTCACCTATTCAAACAAATTGTTTCTCAAAGGTCACCCGCAGACAGATTCAGGACTCTCTTCTAAGACCACATCCTGCTTGGGTATTCTGTAACGGTTCATCTGATGGGCAAGTCTAAGACCGCAGAAGTGGAAGACTTGGTTCAAATTGTGGGTCCTGCAGGTAAGCAAGTAATTTGGCTTCTCTGAGCTTTGGGTGATTCATCTGTAAAACAGAAACTCTAATTTCTGCCTTGTTCATTTCTCAGGAGCATGGTGACTTACATTTCCTAGGGCTTCCCAGGGAGATGGGACTCTGCAGGGCCTTTTACATGAGAGGTATGTTATAAATATTTGTTGAATGAACAAATAATTGAATGAATGAATGAATGAATATTAGTACTAATTTATGAGATCCATGGACATGAACTTACAAACCATATATTTCATTTTTTTTAATACATAAAACCCTTTCTTCAAAGGATAGCTTATGTCACAGCTCAAGATATAAGGCAGTTGAGTCAGAGCTGCTACCAGTTGGCTGGGTTGTGGTGACTGGTGCCCTATGGAGAGCACAAAGTTGTGACACGTGAACAGTTCTATGGAGTGATTCGGGACCTTTTCCTGACTGCTTTACCGCTGAGACAAGCCCCTGCTTCTCCATGTGATTCTGTGAGCTAAGCAGTATCTTCACATTAAGTTCTTTTCCAACTTATATCTGCCAGGGTTGGTTTCTTGGTCATAAACAACCACGAATCCCAGTGGTTTCATAAAACATAATGATGTTTGTATGTTTGTAACGTGGGCGTTGCTGTGCAGGGAACCAAGATAACAAGTTCCTGTTTTCTATGAGCTACGTGTCCAATGGAAAAGGCAGGGGCACCTGGATGACTCACTTGGTTAAGCGTCTGACTTTTGGTTTCAGCTCAGGTCATGATTGCACAGTTCGTGGGTTTAAGTCCCACATTGGGCTCGGTGCTGACAGCGTGGAACCTGCTTGGGATTCTCTCTCTCTCTCTCTCTCTCTCTCTCTCTGCATCTCCCCTGCTTGCTCTCTCTCTCAAAATAAATAAACATTAAAAAAAAAAAAACAGGCAGACAGGAAATCCATGCTCACAATACAGAGGAGAAGTGCAATGGTGGAGGCAGGCAGAGGGTACATGAGCACACGATAGTGACAGTAAGCACCTCAGTTCCCATGGGCAGGTCATGGCAATCTTACAAGAGAAAGGGGTGTGTGAATGCACCTTAAGAGTGAGTGAGAGTCAGTCAGGTGGGTGGACATGAGGGAAGGATAAATGGGGGGAGGAGTGCAGGAGGATGGTGACAGAAGGGAAGGTCTTTGTAGGCACAGGGAACCCCTTTGCAAGAATGTGGCCAGCTCAGGAAACTGCAAGTAAATCTGAATGTCAGGAGTAGAGGATGAACATGAGGTTGGGGGGAAGGCAGGGGTCATGAAGAGAGATCCATCTGATCACAAACACCTTGAAGACCATGTTTGGGATTGTGGACACTCTCTTCAAGGCAAGAAAGACTCAGTGAAGGATTTTAAGCAGCTGAAAGATATCATATCTGTGATTTAGGAAGAGGACCCAGTGGCACTATGGAGTACAGGTTGGCAAGAGAGCAAGAATAGAAGCAGAGAAACCAGTTAGGAAGCTGTTTCAGTGGTCTAGGTAAAAAAACAAAAAACAATGAAAGCCAGAACAGCAATGGAGAGGAGGAACCAGATCCAAGAGTCATTTTGGGGGCAGAATTAACATGACTCCAGGTACCATTGATTTTGGGGAGACGTGGAAATGGACAAGCCATGCATGGCTTGAGTGGCCGGTGTTGGTCAGTGGGGAAAACCAGCTGCCTGGCCTTGCACTATTAATTTAATCATGGTTATAGGTATTCATTAACTATGTTCCTAAAACTTCAACTCATACTTTAGAACAAATATCAACAATTTTCTGATAGAGGTTGTCTTTCTTTTTAAGTAGACTTTAACTTCCTATTTCTAAAAAATATTTAAAATGTACTTAATCTACTTTCAAATAAAATTATATATATATATATATTTTTTTTTTTTGAGAGAGAGAGAGAGAGAGAGAGAGAGAGAGAGAAGCATGAGCAGGTTAGAGGGGCAGAGAGAGAGAGAAAGAGAATCTTAAGCAGGCTCCATGGTCAGTGGGGAGCCCAACACGGGACTTGATACCACAACCCTGGGATCATGACCTGGGCCAAAATCTAAAGTTGGATGCTCAACCAACCAAGTTAGCCAAAATGATATTATTTTTGGTATTTGTTGCAAATAATCTGACAGAAATGAGGGTAGGTATAAATGAAACAAGATTGGCCATGGGTTGATAATTGTTAGAGGGAAGTGATCATGGGGGGTCCTTATACTATTCTCTCTACTTTTGGGTATGTTTGCATTAAAAGATTAAAATGCTTAAAAATACATTTAATCTAATAGATTATACATATATATATATTATACATATATATGTATTAATTTTTTTAATGTTTGTTTATTTCTGAGACAGAGCATGAGTGGGGGAGGGGCAGAGAGAGAGGGAGACACAGAATCAGAAGCAGGCTCCAGGTTCTGAGCTGTCAGCACAGAGCCCAACAAGGGGCTCGAACTCACAAACCATGAGATCATGACCTGAGCCAAAGTCAGTCGCTCAACTGACTGAGCCACCCAGGCGCCCCTCTAATAGACAATATATTAATGGCATTGTACATGACACATAGCTTTTAGGAAAGATTGGGCAATATTTATTTTTATAACCTTTGAATTTGTAATCTCTGTTCTAAGAATTTGTACTAAAAAACAAAGCTGAAATACAATGACGTATGGAAGAGGCAAGAGGGAAAGACAAAAATATTCACTGACAGGCACAGGATGGAATATCATGCAGCTGTTAAAATTAGGCATATAAACATCATGTAGCAACGTGGGGATTGAACAGTATAAAAATATGTTTCAGAAGTAGGACCACAGCTCCGTGTAAGCTCAAGAGGGATTTGCAAGCTATTATTATAACTGCAAAAGATGCCCATTCTGGCCCGCAGCTACCTCCTCTGTGACTGTCCTATTACTTTTGTCCTCTCTCCTCTCATCCTGCTTCAGCACCCCTGACCTTGGGCTCGCTCTCAAGTACTCCAGGCTCAGTCCCACCCTGGACCTTCACATTTATAGCTGCCTTTGCCTGGGAAGCTATTCCCACAGGCATCTACGTGACTGGCTTTATTCATTCACTCTACTTGGCTTACTTTATTCAGATCTCTGCTCAGGTGCCACCAAATCAGAGACTCCTTCCCTGCAACCCCATCTAAAGTAGTACCCCATCCATCATTCTTAGTCTCCTTAGCCTGCTTTTGTTTCTTTGTATCATTTATCACGCTGAAATTATGTCTGCATCTGGTTCCTTGTGTACATAAGGTCCTGTGTTATGTGGCTGCATTTCTAACACAATAATGGCTGACATACAGTAGGTACTCGATCAATGTTTATTGACTGGCTGGTTGACCATAAATGCATGTATATGAACAAAATACTGTATCAAAATGAAAGGAAACAAGGTATTTTCTCTATACCTTCCTGTAGTGTTACATGTAATTTAAATGCTAATAATTTAAAAGTAAAATTCTTGAAGTATTTAAAGTATTTAAGTAACATAGTAAATGCTTAGAATAGAGACTCATATTAGGTTTAGTTTAACCCATATGATGTCTTTAGGGGAAAACATTATTCTAAAAAATAGAGAAATAACAGCAGTCAGTTTACCAGTATCTAAGATGTTTTCTGTTTTCTGTGCGTCATCGCTGGGTTGGAAATCAGCAGCTTCAAGGTCATTGCTCTTTTTTCTGCTTTCAGCTTTGGTGGGCCTGAGTTTTGAGCTCCTGAAGAATTTGTTGACAAACGAAGTCCGGGGTTTGGTTTCTCCATCTGAGGAATTTTTCTTCCTTCTTTGACTCATGGTCAAGTTGAAAGTGGTCTTTCTCAATAAGACATCTTCCTGTTGTTTTCAGTTTCTGGAATTACTGAGAAGCAAAAGACTCTGTCGAGACCATGTGAAATCAATTTCCTTACATGAGCTTTTATTTCCCCCCTTTCTTTGTTTTTATTACTGGTAATGTTTAATGTAAAAATAAGAATGATGTAACCCAGGATCCGGGAACCAACAGATGGTGGCAGATACAAATCTAAAGCAAACTTGGGTTTTTAACTTTGCCCTACTTTATTATGTGAAATACAGGTCGTTAAACACCACTTTGGCAAATGCATCAAATGTGTTAATACATTTGAAATTTCAGCAATTATAGTTACCTTCTGAGGGACAGTAGTAAAAGAGGATTTAGCATGTCTCTAAACTGGCCCTTTGCAAAACTATCACCCAGGGGGGTTGCCTTCGGTAAGCCCAGCCTCCTCTCAGCAGCCTCCTCTGATGCTGCTTCTCCTGGCTTCTTCCCTCCCCACCCCCCCAGCCCTGCACCGCCACCCCCATTAGAGACACACTGGCAGTAAAAACTTCACTCACTCCATAAACAGAACCTACTCTGGGTCAGATACTGTTCTAGATGTGAGATTCAATGATGAACAAGGTACAGCTCACATCTTTGATGGAGGCTTAACCTAGTGGGAAGATAAGCCTGTAAGCCAAAGAGTCCACTGGGGTAAGAGCCATCAGGGAAGACAGACCTAAGTAAGTAGGCAGGGAAGGCTCAGTTGGGCTATGCTTGCCTTGCAGAACAGACTTTGAACAGGGAGTGACATTGCCTGCATTTTGAAGAATGGGAAGTTAAACAAGAGAGAGAAAAGGGTCCCAAGTAGAAAAATCAGGCTCAAAAGTTTCAGGCATGAAGGCCTGCAAAAGCCTCTGGTTGGCTCCACCAGTGAATTCTGGTTCATCTGGAACAAAGGATGTGGGGAATGGAGGTGAGGAGTGTGAGTTAAGGCTAAAGATTCATAAGGGGTGATCTATTGCCCCCTTCTGAGATTTGCTTTCATTCTAAGGGAGGGTTAAATACTTAAATTGGGGATAAAACTGTCAATGGATGGGGCGCCTGGGTGGCTCAGTCAGTTAAACATCCAACTTCAGCTCAGGTTATGATCTTGCAGTTTGTGAGTTCAAGCCCTGCGTAGGGTTCTGTGCTGACAGCTCAGAGCCTGGAGGCTGCCAGATTCTGTGTCTCCTCCTCTCTCTGCCCCTCCCATGCTCATGCTCTGTCGCTGTCTCTCAATAAAAAAAAACAAAAAAAAAAACAAAAAAAAAAACCACACAACCTGTCAATGGAATGTTAGATTTTGTTAATAAAATTTAGATCCCATTCTTGGGCCAGGGCCTAATGACTATTCTTGAAATTACAATGTTCATGGCTTCTCCCCCATAAGATAGGTTTTTTCTGTAATAGTACGTTCAAGAATGACTCAAGGAACATTTTGCAGAGGGGCTTCTAAAATGACCTTGGAGAGTCCACCTCTTCAAGCCAGGAAGAAGTAATAATATTCTATACACCTGGAGCATTATTTTAGAAGTCAAAATTGAGCATCTTTTTCTTTCTAAATTTTCTTTTCAAACTAGAACAGGGTGGAGCCCAGGTTTACCCACGAACAGACAGCAATGGAACCAGACAGTTGGCCCCAGTGCAGCCCTACCACTGACCAAGCTTCAGTGGGTTAGGTGGTGGGAAAGACCACTGGCTAATGAACCCAGCCACAACCAGCAGCCCTGGCTGTCCCATCCTGATTCCATCATCACCTTATGGGCCCTTGTCCTTTTGCTGGTCCTCTGGTCCCCACTTAAGACTCCCCTCATGGTCATTTTCATGCAATGTCACCATTTGTTGATTTATACAGAGCCGTTCTCTGGAGTGCCATCCCACTAAATGGTTTCACTTCTCCCCCCACTAAATGCGCTGACTTCAATTCCCAAGTCTTAAGAAAATACTGCTGGATGATGCTCCAGGATGTGGTAATTTACCCAAGTGAAACCCCACCCAGCCTGTGAGGCCCCTCTGGGTTGTCTGCAGACAAGTACACAGTGGGCAGAATGGGAAGGAGGCCAGGGGAGGCAAGGCACAACACAGGACGCAGGACTCAAGGGGATGGAAGAGGAAACAAAAGTTCAGTAGGGGAACCGGCAAGGCAGAAAGGAGAGAAAGGGAAGGGAAGGAAACAACAGAGAGGAAGCCAGGGAATTAGAAAAAGACCAAGTATAAGGAAGGCAGATGTGTGAGTGCCAAGTAGAAAGTATCTGCACATTTCTCAATAGGCAGCAGGGAAGTAGTGGGTTACCATGCTCATTCTGAAAAAAATAATTTTTTGCCCCAAAATGGGTTCAGGAAATTCCTCTCTATATACAAACTTGAACAAGTACTCTGGCTTCCCATGCCAATTCAGGCTTACGCAGACCTTCCATTTTCCCTTTGCCCCTATACTGGGCTTCACGGTGTGGAGGCAAACCCTGGAAACGGAATTGGGAAATTTGCAGATCACAACATAATAACCAGACTGCAGCAGCTAAACACTGGGCTTTGTCTCTTCTCCCAGGATCAGACACGCTTATTTAAGAGCCCTTTGGGGAAACTAAGGGCTGGCGTTTCAATTCAACTTAACATTAATTGAGTATTCTTTTGATATTTACTATATTATCAGTAGGTAAGGTTTTTTGCCATGAAACCCCAAGGATAATACATATTTGACATGTTATTTCTCTTGCAACCAAGCTGTTATTTATTCGGGGGAAGTGAGAAATGCCTTTTCTTTCTTTTCCATCCTCAGGTTTGGCCTTACCACTTATTTAAAATTTTTGAGCCAGCGTTTCAGAGTGAGTCATATTTTCAACGCTGCTTGTTAAAGGGAGATGCATTTTTCTTTCTCCACAAAACTTACTTCACTAAAAAGGAAGTCCTGACACATGCTACAACATGAATGAAACTTGAAGACGTTATACTAAGTGAAATAAGCTGGTCACAAAATGACAAATATGGAATGGTTCCACTTATGTGAGGTATCTAAGTAGTCAAATTCATAGAAACAGAAAATAGAATGGTGGCTGCCAGGGGCGGAGACAAGAGGAAAATGGGGAGTTGTTTAATGGTTACAGAGTTTCAGTTTTACAGAAGGAAAAGTTCATACACAACAGTGTGAATATATTTAAAACTACTGAATTGTACACTTAAAAACGGATATGATGGGGGGCACCTGACTGGCTCAGTTGGCGAAATATGCAACTCTTGATCTCGGGGCTGTGGGTTCCAGACCCATGTTGGGTGTAGAGATTAAAAATAAAATCTTCCAAAAAATGCTTAAGATGGTAAATTTTATGTTATGTGGGGTTTTTTTTAACACAATTAAGAATCATATATATATATATACATACAAACATACATATATAATTCAGAGGACTAGGACATTAAATATAAGGAAGTTTTAGAAAAACCTTAATTTCTGCTTTCATTTTCCTTATGTATATACAAGTGTGATATGATTTTCTAAAATAAATGCCTAAATATGCCTAAATAGGTTTTAATGAATATAAAGTAAAAATCCTAGGTAATTTTTAAAAAGAACTATTACGTGGCATGCATGGGCTTAGTTCAGCCCAATTCAGAACACTTCTCTAGAAAACACATTATCATAGATTTATTTCTAGCATTATCATTAATACAACTATTCTCAGTTTAAGCAGAAAAGGAATTATTAAAAGGCTGGCAGAGGTAAACATGTATTTGTTTCTGCTTTTGAACTCCATTTAAATAACAAGGGATTTTTAAAAAAACACTTCATAGATCTCTAAGGATAAGGAGACCTGGGTAGATGCCAACAAAATTTTGGAATCTAGAGAGCATAAGAAAGAATTTAACTGACTTTAAATTTAAGTGCCTGTAAGAGTTGGGGAACAAATGTTAAAAATTTCAGAATCCCAAAAGACTTCATAAGTGAACCAATAATTGTCCTAGACAACTCTGAAGGAAGAGGTAAGTATGGGTGGAGCTCAAAACAGAGTGAGTAGTTAAAAATCTGTAAGAAGTTTTGTTGTTTCTTTTTTTAAGATTTTATTTTTAAGTAATCTCTATACTCAACATTGGGCTCAAATTCACAACCCTGAAATGAAGAGTCACATCCTCTACTGACGGAGCTAGCCAGGCACCTCAATTTGTAAGAAGTTAAATAATTAAATTTTATTTCTCACCCCAGGGCAGACAAGAGATGGCCTCGTTCCCACCCTGGCAAAAGATGGAAAGTTTATTTTTAGGACAAGTTGAAACATAGAGGATCTGGACACGGAGACACTGGTCATGTTTTCAGTGCCTTATTAGATAGGGAAGTTAAGGAAGGTCTCTATGTCTCTATATTGAACCATGAGACCCCTCCTTGCTCCTCCTTTAGTTTCTCTAAGAACACACTGGCAATTAAGCTCGATCACCCTCTATCCCCACCCCATGGAGGTATATGGGGAGTACACCAAGCTGGGGAAAGTGATACTGACTGTTGAGGGTCCTTCAACTACATGAATCTCTGCCAAGCAATAATGAAGAAGCTCACTCATTGAGAAGTCCTACATATATACACAGAGCTCCTGATAGAATGCTTAATTCTATATATGTTTGGAGGGCCAAAGATCTCAAGATAGTGGAGGGAAGACTGACAGGAAAATGAGATCAGAAACAATAACAAAAAGGGAACTTAAAGAAAATAAGAACAATGCAGGGAGAATAAAAGGTTATTTTATTTATTTAATGTTTATTTATTTTTGAGACAGAGAGAGACAGAGCATGAGCAGGGGAGGGGCAGAGAGAGAAGGAGGCACAGAAGCTGAAGCAGGCTCCAGGCTCTGAGCTGTCAGCACAGAGCCCGACATGGGGCTCGAACTCACGAACTGTGAGATCATGACCTGAGCCAAAGTCGGACGCTTAACCGACTGAGCCACCCAGGCGCCCCTAAAAGGTTATTTTAAAAATCACTATTATACTTACAGAATTAAGAGTTGATGTAGGGTCCATAAACCAAGAACCAGAAGATGTAGGAAAGAGAAAATCCAGACTTCTAAAAATTAAAACTGTGATACTTTCTGTGCAAGAGTAAAATGGTGTATTTTTTTTTAATTTAATGTTTATTTTTGAGAGAGAGGGAGAGAATGAACAGGGGAGGGGCAAAGAGAGGGAGAGAGAGAACCCCAAGCAGGCTCCACGCTGTTAGTGCACAGCCCAATGTGGGGCTCAAACTCATGAACTGAGAGATCATGACCTGAACCAAAGTCGGACACTTAACCAACGGAGTCACCCAGGTACCCTTTCATCTGTGTTTTCCTAATTGTTTTCAATGAGTGCATATTATTTCTACTATCCGAAAAAGCCCCTATGTTTTTAAAATTTTTTAAATGTTTATTTATTTTTGAGAGGGAGAGAGAGAGAGAGAGAGAGAGACAGCATGAGTGGGGGGGGGGGGGGGTGGGGAGGCAGAGAGAGAAGGAGACACAGAATCTGAAGCAGGCTCCAGGCTCTGAGCTGTTACCACAGAGCCGGATGCAGGGCTCAAACCCATGAACCATGAGATCTTGACCTGAGCCAAAGTCATACACTTAACAGACTGAGCCACACAGGCGCCTCGGTATATTTTTTAATCTACCTAATTCTCCAGCAATAGCTACCGCCACCACAAATGCACAACAATGACCTACTATAAAAGTAATAAGGTATCCTGCGAATTCCCAAGTACAAGGAGAGCACCAATAAGACCCACATGGTATCAGCAAGTGGCAGGAGGCAGTAGAAAACAGGCAAAGGGTCTTCTGGTGGCACTGAGCACCAGTAAACTCATTAAAAAAAAAAACAACAAAAACTGCCAAAGGTACTTACTCCAAAATCTAAATGTCCTCAGTCAGCATAGAAAGCTAATTTAGCTTATTTTTAGAGCAGTGACAGAACCTGAAAGGGGTGCTAAGAGTGAAGGCAAAGGAAAGGTTAGGTTGTATGGGACAGTCTAGGCCCTATTAAGTCTCAGCAGTAACCAACGGAATCTCCTTTGCAGGACAAAGTCCCTCTCAGAGGAGAATCTATGGGGGTAGATGCTAAATGGAGCAGCACAGAAACACTGTGGAGAAAGGCAAGAGAAGATCCAGATAAAGTGGGGGAGGAGGCAGGTACTTTCAAAAAGCACAAGGCAATATATTTTTTTAATATTTTTTATTTTTTTTATTTTAGAGAGAGAGAGCGTACACACAAGTTGTGGAGAGGGGCAGAGCGAGCAAGAGAGAGAATCTTTTTTTTTTTTTTAATTAAAAAAAATTTTTATTTTTTTAATGTTTATTTATTTTCGAGAGACAGAGAGACAGAGCATGAGTGGATGAGGGGCAGAGAGAGAGGGAGATACAGAATCCAAAGCAGGGTCCAGGCTCTGAGCTGACAGCACAGAGCCCAAAACGGGGCTTGAACTCATGAAATGTGAGATCATGACCTGAGCCAGTCAGTAGCTCAACTGACTGAACCACTCAGGCACCCAAGCAAAAGAGAGAATCTTAAGCAGGCTTCATGTTCAGTGTGGAGCCTGATGCAGGGGTCTATGTGGGGCTAGATCCCACGACCCTGGGGTCATGACTGGAGCAAAAATCAAGAGTCACTCAAAGGACTGAGCCACCCAGGTGCCCCAAGCACAAGGCAATATTAACTCTTTATAACAGTAGAAAGGCCTTTGAGTTAGGAAAGCAATCCTGGCCCACTCTGCTCTCCTAAGGTATACCCTGTGGTGTACATGATTCATGAGTGACACAGAAAGCTGTGATGCCAATGAGGACGTAGTTACTCACCACCGATTCCATCATATTCTTTGCATTGGCAGTGAGTCACTAAGTCCAGCCCACACTCAAGGTAAGGGAAATTAGGTTCTACCCTTTGAAAGAGGGAGCATAAAAGAATTTTCAGACATTTAAAAATTGTCCTACAATATAAAAAAATTTAGAAGGTGAGAGATATAAATAGATGATAGGCAAAGTCAAACCAACATCTGTATAAGGGCATTCCCTGAAGAAGAAATCCAAAGAAAATACTAAAACCTTTAATTCATAAAACTATTTCTGAACTAAAGACTTGATCTAGCATATTTAAATGGCATACAGCTGGGGCGCCTGGGTGGCTCAGTCGGTTAAGCAGCCAACTTTGGCTCAGGTCATGATCTCACGGTCCGTGAGTTCGAGCCCCGCGTCAGGCTCTGTGCTGACAGCTCAGAGGCTGGAGCCTGTTTCAGATTCTGTGTCTCCCTCTCTCTGACCCTCCCCTGTTCATGCTCTGTCTCTCTCTGTCTCAAAAATAAATAAAACGTTAAAAAAATTTAAAAAATAAATAAATAAATGGCATATAGCATACCTAGGAAAATCTGCCTGGAATAGATAACACCAAGAGATACTCAAGTAAAACAAATGAGCTTTAGAAAGAAAGAAAGAAAAGGAAAGAAAGAAAGAAAGAAAGAAAGAAAGAAAGAAAGAAAGAAAGAAAAGGCAAAAAGACCAAGTCTTACAAATGTAAGAAAAAGCAATCAGACTGTCAGCAGACTTTTCAACAATAGTTTATTATTTTTCCTAGATAGTGGAATACATATTTAAAATACTCAAGGAAGAAAATGAGCCAAGGATTCTATAATTAACCAAGCTGAACTTCAGGCATACTGTTATGAACACTTAAGAACTAAGGAAATACTGTTGCCATGAACTCTTCCTGGGGAATCTTAATCTAGAGAATGATCTTTAGACAACAAAAGTACTTGAAGTAACATCAGCATAAGGACTAACTGATGTTGATCAATGAATATATATTTACCTGTGGTTCTAAGAATAACTGATATGTTCAAGGGAGACCAAGTATTTAATGGTTGTGTGCTCTGACATTCTGAATATTAAATTATTAAGCATATTAAAAAGAAATAGCAATGATAGGGGCTCCTGGGTGGCTCAGTTGGTTAAGGGTCCGACTTCAGCTCAGTTCATGATCTCACAGTTTGTGGGTCAAGCCCCACGTCGGGCTCTGTGCTGACAGCTCAGAGCCCGGAGCCTGTTTTGGATTCTGCGTCTCCCTCTCTCTGCCTGTCCCCTGCTCATGCTCTGCTTCTCTGTCAAAAAAAAAATAAGTGCTAAAAAAATTTGAAAAGAAAAAAAGAAATAGCAACTGTAGTGTAACAGAGTATGGTTCCTATATTATAGAAAAAACTAAAAATAAATAGCTACAATTAAAACTATCAGTAATAGCTTATTCTCTCCAGAAAGACAGAAAAAAAAGGGGGGGGGGGAATTATATAGGAAGATTTCCCAGAACTGGAAAGTAGGAGTTTCTACATTGAAATGGGCTCCCAAATAGTCATCAAAAGAATGAGGAAGAGGGGCGCCTGGGTGGCTCAGTTGGTTAAGCGGCTGACTTCGGCTCAGGTCATGATCTCGCGGTCCGTGAGTTCGAGCCCCACGTCAGGCTCTATGCTGACAGCTCAGAGCCTGGAGCCTGTTTCAGATTCTGTGTCTCCCTCTCTCTGACCCTCCCCCGTTCATGCTCTGTCTCTCTCTGTCTCAAAAATAAATAAACATTAAAAAAAAATTAAAAAAAAAAAAGAATGAGGAAGAAAACACCAGTATCAAAGCACTTATTCATGAAATTTCTAAACAATGACAAATAGAAGATCCTAAAAGCTGGTATAGAGGAAAAACTTAGGTCCATAAAGAAGATCAGGACTGAAATTGGCACTGGACTTTCTAGCATTAACTTTAAAAGCTAGAAGACTATAGAATAGTGTCTTCAAAACTCTGGGAAGTTATTTTCAATGTAGAATTCTACATTCCCAAGTAAACTGCCTTGTGGAAGGTAAGGAATAGAGCTTTTCGAACAAGTTAAGTCTCAAAAAAATTTCCCTTTCATATATACTTTCTCAGGAAGCCAATGGATTTTGTGCTCCATGAAAATGAGGCAGTTAGGGAAGATAAAGAAAAACATGGGATTCAGAAAGGAAAAAGATCCCAAGATATTTATAAAGGGAAATCCCAGAATGACAGGCACCAGGTTTAGGCTCAACTAGTCCATTAGTGGTCAAAAACAAAGGATTTTAAGAGGAATATTTCAGTTAAAAAAAAAAAAAAAAAAAAGACTGGGGCAGGAATGACTTTTTATTTATCTGGCCATGTTGGAGGGAGTTTTGAAGCTCTTCCAGAATCTGTGCATGAATTAGTAATAAGTAAAATAGAAAGTAAATTTTAAACTGCAGCAACTCTTAACTATAGAGAACAAACTGAGGGTTGTTGGCGGGGGATGGGGGGAGTAAGTATGGGGATGGGCTACATGCGTGATGGGCATTAAGGAGGGCACTTGTGAGGAGCACTCGGTGTTATATGTAAGTGATGAATCACTGAATTCTACTCCTGAAACCAATACTACACTATATGTTAACTACCCAGAATTTAAATAAAAACTTGAAACATTAAAAAAAACCCTGCAGCAATAATTAGAAACTATTAGTATCAGAAACTATTAGTATTAAACAATTTGTCAAAGTTTTAGGATCAATATACAAAAATCAGTTGAATTTCTATACACTTAGTAATGAACAATCCAAAAATGAAATTAAGAGAAAAATTCCATTTATAATAGTATTAAAAGAATAAAATACCTGGGAACAAATTTAACAAAAGAAGCATAAAACTTATATTCTGAAAATTATAAAACATTGTTGGAAGCAATTAAAAAAATCTAAATAGGGGCACCTGGGTGGCTCAGTCAGTTAAGCGTCAGACTTTGGTTCAGGTCATGATCTCGCAATTCGTGAGTTCAAGCCCCACCTTGGGCTCCATGCTGACAGCTCAGAGCCTGGATCCCGCTTCGGATTCTGTGTCTCCCTCTCTCTGTTCCTCCCCCACTTGCACTCTGTCTTGCTGTCTCTTGTCAAAAATAAAGAATAAAAAATTAATTAAAATTAAAATTAAAATTAAAAAATTAAAAAATCTAAATAAATGGAAAGGTGTTACATTTCCATGGACCAAAGGACCTACTGTGTTAAGATGGTAGTATTCCCCAAATTGACCCACAGATGAAATGCAATCACCGTCAGAATCCCAGCTGACTTTGTAGAAATTTATAGGCTGATCCCAAAATTCATATGGAAACTCAAAGGACCCCAAATAGCCAAAACAGTCTTGAAAAAGAAGAACAAAGTCGGAGGACTCATACTTCCCCTATTCAGAACTTACTAGAAAGTAACAATAATGAAGACATTGTGGTACTGGCATAAGAACAGACACATATAAGTGAATGGAATAGAATTGAGAGTCCAGAAATAGGCCCATCTAATTATGGTCAGTTAATTTTCAACAAGGTGCTGAGACCATTGAATGGAGAAAGAGAAGTTCTTTAAACAAATAGTGCTGGGACAACCATATCCACATGAAAAGAATGAGATTGGATCCTTATCTCACACTATTACAAAAATTAACTTCAATAAACCAAAGACCTAAAATGTAAAATGTACTGGCTGGCTCAGTCAGTACAGCATGCAATTCTTTTTTTTTTTTAATCTTTTTTTTTTAACATTTATTTATGAGACAGAGAGAGACAGAGCATGAATGGGGGAGGGTCAGAGAGAGAGAGGGAGACACAGAATCTGAAACAGGCTCCAGGCTCTGCACTGTCAGCACAGAGCCCGACGCAGGGCTCGAACTCATGGACGTGAGATCATGACCTGAGCCGAAGTCAGACGCTTAACCGACTGAGCCACCCAGGTGCCCCACAGCATGCAATTCTTGATCTTAGGGTTATGAGTTTGAGCCCCACACTAAGTGTAGAGATTACTTAAAAAAATATTTAAAAAAAAAATGTAAGGAAAAACTATAAAACTCTTAGAAGGAAACATAGGAGTAAATCTTTGTGCCAAGTCTTAGATAAAATACCAAAAACACAAGTAACAAAAGCAACAAAGGGGAAAAAGTAGATCAATTGGACTTTATCAAAATTTAAAAGTTTTGAGCCTTGAGGGACATTATCTGGAAAGTGAAAAAAAAAAAACCCACAATGGCAGAAATATTTGTAAATCATTTATCTGATAAGAAACTTGTATCTAGAACATATAAAGAACTGTTACAACTCAATAATAAAAACAGTAAGCTAATGAGTCATTTAAAAAGGGAAAATAATCTGAATATACACTTTTCCAAGGCAAACAGCCAAATGACCAGTAAGTACATGAAAAGACACTCAACATCATCAGTCACCAGGGAAACACAAATTTAAACTACGATCAGATACCACTTCATGTCCAGTAAGATGGTTAGAATCAAAAAGCCAGATAAAAGCAATGATGTGCAGAATTCAGAACCCTCATATGCTGCTGGTGGGAATATAAAATGGCACAATCACTTTGGACAATAGTCTGGCAGTTCCCGTGTGCCCAGCACCAGGAAAACATCAAAGCTCACACAAAAGCCTGAGAATCCAAGGGCTCTCTAAACATCTGATCAAGAAAGCAGCCTAAGGTAAAGAAAGTGCAAAGAGAATTAGAAAGCTCTAAAAGTACTGTCCAAATAGTCACAGAAAATAATGGAGGCCAACAGAGGTTTGAAACATCTACCCTCCTTTGGCCCTTAAGCTAGATGCTCACTGTAGCTCATCCCAACTGCATTCCTTATGCTCCCTTTACAACTTTCTCAAAACAGTCTGCAGCAATTGCCTTATAGAAGAATTTAATGGGACAAACATTCGTATCATGAGCACCTGTATGCACATTACACAGAGCTGAGTTCTGACAAGCTCACTTGTGATGAACTTATCCTCCTACAGCTTCTAATGTTCTTAACATAAGGAACAGATAAACAGAAGGGCACATGCTTTAACAAAATGCAGAAGTGGAGAAATACAGTGGTTTTATTCTTGGTGGAGAAAAAACAAGAGCAAGACCAGGAATGCGGCACTAGATAAGTATAGGGTTTTCAATTGCTAAAGTGAGAGCTGAAAGGTTTTCAAGAGCAGGGCTCTCACTTGGCGTCAGTTCCTCTGAGCTGTGGTGTGACGAGCGCCATGAGTTACACGCTCAAAATCTTCGACCCTCTTCCAGCAGCTTTTCCACACTGCAGAAACTACAACTTACAGTGTCACTTCCCAGCCTCCTCTAAAGCTAGGTTCTGGTTGTGATCTAGGTCCTGCTGATCCCTCGCATTTGTGCAAGTCTTGAATTTGCAAGTGAGGTGCTTGGGGAGAGGGGCAGGTCATGCGACACCCAATTTCCTGATGCGTATGGTTTCAAGCCAGCAGCTGCAGCAGCGGTTTCCAGTTTCAACAGGTGCAGTGCATCCACACTGTGACAGGGCAGCAGCATTCTTGGTGGCCCAGTTATGTGGGGTGGCTTTAGGTTCTTCCTAGAAACACAGTAGAGAACCCCTTTCTCCATGATTCCATAAGCAACTTAATACCTGTAACAAATACCTTTCTACCAATATAGCCAGAGCTGATCCTGGTCTCTGCAGAGCAGCCCTGCCGGGTACCTGGGATGGCAGAAGGTGATGGTAACTTCTGAAGGAGTGGGAGACACCACTCGTGACCTCATGACAGGGGTACATGTTCAATCTCTCAACTTGCTTCAGGCTCTCCCAGCAAGGAAGAACTCCGTGCCACTCTAAAGGGCTGCTGGGGTAGAGAAAAGGATTTTATAAGAGTGATGTATGACCAGTGTTTGTTTTAAGGATACCCAAGTAAATTTAGAATAAGTTATTGAAATCATTAACAAAGGTCACAAGGACCCATCTTGTGTGGTTTCTCTGTGTTTACAAGCATGGTGGACCATTCCCCCACTTTCTCTTGTCCAGCCATGCTGGCCTTTTCTTTTTCAGGTTCACTATGCCCTTCTCTGCTCAGGACCCCAGCCTGGATCATTCTTTAACTGGTAACTCCTACTTGTTCTTAAATCAGTCCCCCCCATCAAATCTCAGACCTAGGATGTTCATGTTATGTGCTCTCTTGACATGCTCCACCTCCCTTCGTAATGAGTCAGAGCCAGAATTAAATACTCATTTATGGAAGTTAAAAATAGATGTCTGCCCTGCAGACAGGAACGTCTGTGAGAACAGGGGCTTTGCCTTGTGTGCTAGTATATTCCCAGTGTCTAACGGTGCCTTCTTTGCACATGGTTGGTACTCAATATGTTTAGCTTGAGTGAATGGACTCCATCTTCCTGGTTCAATTTCGTTGAATCTCTATCCAAACCCCTGCTCCCAGAGTGTTTGCAGCAAGGGAAGATAGCTTGCAGAATTGGCCACGGGTTCCTAATGCTTCTGCCTGGGTGTGACATGCATCCCTTCCATGAACGTTTCATTGGCCAAAGCAAGTCACAAGGCCATGTGTATTCAAAAGGGTGATCAGGAATGGGTGGAGAACTGCAAACATTCGCCTGTTGCACCTTCCTGTCCAAAAGGCTAACCTGAACGTTAAGGTTGGGATAGAGAGAAAAACTGATCAGTCTATATGTAGTGGCTTGAGTTTTACTTCCTAAGGCAAGCACACTGCATTCTTTGTTCTGAGGCACATCTTTCCCATTTCACTTTTATTGTTATGTTCTCTACTGGCTGATGTGCATTCATATCTTGGCAGTCCTAAGCTCAGGGCTTTACCAGAAATGCCCCTGTGAAAATGAACTTTAGGTCACTAGCAGAATTTGCTTACCCAAGCTGGTTCATCATCTATTCATTGCCTTAATGAGGACAAGCAGATATAGTCCCTTTGTTACACATGAACCATGGCTGTATTGGTGCTTTCATTCATTTGCTTCAAAATTAGCTGTTCTTGGGGCTTTGCAGAAGGGGGCCTGCAGCAACAATCAACCACACATTTATTGAACATCTGTTACCCATAATTCCTTTACCGGGTATTGAGAGGTACAAAAAAATATAATTTATGGCTCTTGTCTTCAAGGAACTAACTCCAGCTGAGGAAACAAGATGTAACACCCCAGCCCCCAAATATTACCTAAACTTACAGCCTGTATGTTTAAACACAGACTCACTGGTGGGGCAATACAAAGAATTTCAGAGGCAAGAATGTTCCACATAAATGGTTGTGTAGTCAGTGTCTCTGTGGGATGTGGAAGGTGAGCTGGGCTGCAGTGGGGGTGGGTGTAGGTCTCAGCAAGTGGAGTATGGGTCTCCTTGCTAGGCCTGGGCTTCCCTAGGGAGAGCCTGAGAGAGGAGAGAAAGGAGAACCATCAGCAACAGCAATGGGGGGAGAGCATTTACCATCACTGGATGCAGAGAGGACACTGCCAAAGCAGCGAGGAGGAAGGCTGAAAGCAAAGACTTAGCCCAGTGGTGGCCTCCAACCAGTCCAGTCATCTCAGTCTTGACATCAGGTCTTCCTCAGGTCATAACTGCACTCCAGAATCCAGAAATGCTATGTCTTCTAGGAAGTCCAGCACTGGGATGAATATCTGAATGCCAAGCCACATCAAACATCTTTGTGTTGTGTCTGACCTCCTCATAGCCCACAGCTGCCCTGGTCATTGCTGCGACAAACAGGCATGTGCAGGCCTAACCTGACATCACTGCCTTGGCTGGACCCAAGGGCTGTTCTCTGCTCTGGAGCCCCTCTGCTGCCATCTTTAAAGATGCTAGAGGGGGCGCCTGGGTGGCTCAGTCGGTTAAGCGTCCAGCTTCGGCTCAGGTCATGATCTCCCGGTTTGTGGGTTCGAGCCTTGTGTCGGGCTCTGTGCTGACAGCTCAGAGCCTGGAGCCTGCTTCGGATTCTGTGTCTCCCTCTCTCTCTCTGCCTCTTTCTCACTCACGCTCTGTCTCTCTCTCTCAAGAATAAATAAACATTAAAAAAAAAAACTAAAAAAAAAAAAGATGCTGGAGGAAGCTGCCCAGACATTCTTCTATGGGTGCAAGCCTGGAAATGCCAGAGAGTTAGCACCCCTGGAGTTTCCAACTTCAGCCAAGAGGGAACTTGGAGTGGGCATGCAGCCCATGTATGCTTCCCTCTTCTGTCTCTGGGACTGACAATTCTGAAGTGTTTTACACATTTCCTCAGGGGGTCCCCAGAGGAAGTCAACCACCATTGCCCTCTTTATCTGGACTGGCTCTTCCTCCCTCTCTTTCATCTTCCAGGTCCCAAAATAAGTAAATCCTCATGCCCAAGTAAGGACACGTCACCCCCAAAGCAAACTCTTTAAACTTGTTTACATACTTCTTCATTAAAGTATTTGCCCCTTTGCTTCAGGGTTAATTATTGAGATTTAAAAAAAAAAAAAAAGAAAGAAAAATTGATTGCACCTTGCTCTTATAATTTAATAAGCTATTTTGGAAATCTTTTCACATTAGTACATATATATCTAATTTTTAAAATAGTATCCATTTAAGGAATATCATAATTTATACAATCAGTTCTCTATTCACTCTTACGATATACTTCAACGAATATCTTTCTTGTTGCTGTTATTGTCATATGATCCTTTACTGAAATATTTCCCTTTGTAGTTCTTAACTAGTGGGGCATTCCCCTCCACCACTGTTGATATTATCTGTGATGTTGAGGGTGGTGGCCATCAAAATTGCAGGCAATGGATTGGGACGTCCCCAGGATCTCTTCCATGGTTCCAGAGAGATCTCTGGTTAAAGATCAGTGCCACATATGTTGGGCAATGTTGACAGTCTCATCAAAAGTGATATTTCCACTGTGCTTAATGTTTTTCTACTTCTTTCTGTCTCTTGGTGGTTCCTTGAGGGCTTTGATAATCAGGGCAGAGGCAGAAGATAACACTTCAATCTGGGCCTGTGTGTCCTGAATGGCCAGAAGGGTCTGTAATCCTCAGGCCCTTCCAATCACTGGTTGCCTTGATGATGTCATCACCAAACTTTTTAGGAGACAGACCCAGGGGGCCGGTCTTGGGGGCCAGGGCAGACAAGGCACCAGCTTCCCCACAGATGCACCTCAGATACATGACTTTGATCTCACTGAGGTTGACCTTAGGTGGCACAGTGGGGGCGGCTGCTGTTGGAGGAACCCAGAATCAGGACAGCTGGAGACAGCTGAACCTTCACCTCCTCCTCTGAGCTGAAAGCCAAAAGCCCAATGGACATCTCTATGTGTGTATGTGTCCTCTTTTCCCAAACCGCCCTTAATCTTCATTTTAATGTGGTTTCTCCTGAGCAAAATATCGGGAGAAATATCCTAGCCTGTACTTTATGAGGATAGGCCAGGATGGATAGGCTTCAGGCAGTCTATCTAAAGCTGAAGTAGTAGGGAGTTTTGCAGGACATACTAATGTGCTTTTATACTTGTAAGAGTTTAGCCAAATGAGATGCTAGAACCATCTGCACAAGAGACTACCCTCACTTCCGACACTAGTTACAAGTTCAGGGTTACCTAAAACTACCCCTAGGTTTGATAATTTGCTAGAAGAACTCACAGAATTCATTGAAAGCTCTTATGCTATGGTTATGCTGTAACACAGTGAAAGGATACAGACTGAAATTAGGCAAGGGACGAAGTACCCAGGGTAGAAATCAAGAAAGTAGAAAATGCTGAGCTTTTGTCCTCTCCCCCTGGACTCATGACACTGTCACTTCCTTGGCATTGATGTGAAACAATACACAGTGAGTATTGCCAACCAAGGAAGTTTACCCAAGCATTCGTGTCCAGAGTCTTTATTAGGGCCCCATCCAGTGGGTGATCTCAAGTTTGAGCCCCTCGGGAGTTCAACTTATATCACACGGCTCAAATTCCCCAACCTGTATCACACTGTGACTCTCTTGCTCAGGCCCCCAAGCAAACAAAGACACTCCTATCAGGAGGCTGAGGACAAAGGCTGGACCTCTTTTTGGAGTAAAGGCTAGATTCTTCACTACGCAATACCAAAAACAGAATTGATTCCATTACACGTTTCTGGGAAACATCTAATTAATAATGTCCAGTTTCTTTCCTGAGAATGTTTTTTAATCAAACAAATAGGAACAACCATCAATTGACCCAATAACAAAAAATGTCCTTGGCTCAACATATGGCAAAGAGAAAATCATGCCAAGACCCTGGTCAAATGATCCCCCTAAATTCACTCTCTGCCCAAACTTGCCTCCAATGGCAAACAGCAAGCTGCATTGGGGCCACATATCTTCCCCGTGGTCTGGGATCTTTGTTTATTTTAAGGGAAATAAAATCCTTATGTTTTGGGGCATTTACACTTAATTCACTGAAACACTTCACAATGGAGGGGTGTCTGGTTGGCTCAGTCGGTTAAGCAGCTCAGGTCATGATCTCTTGGTTCGTGAATTTGAGCCCCGCCTTGGGCTCTGTGCTGACAGCTCAGAGCCTGGAGCCAGCTTTGATTCTCCGTCTTCCTCACTCTCTCTGCTCTTTCCCTGCTCATGCTCTGTCTTTTTCTGTATCAAAAATAAACATTAATAAAATGTTTTTAAAAGAAAATTTTCACAATGGAAATTTTCTGGTTTTCTCTTTCTTTAAATCTTGGTGGGAAAAGCGTAAAGAAGATTATACCAGGTACTTCAAGCATTTGATATAACCATAAACCTAGTGTCAGGCCAGGAAGTCGTGAATAACAACACTGGTGTTAATGATATCCTATGGACCATATTCTTCCAGACCTTAAGTACTCACATCACACCATATCCACAAAGCTTTCTGGGGCAATTCCAGACAAAAGTTGTCTCAGTATGTTTGGGCCACTCTAACATAATACCATAGACTGGGTGGCTTATAAACAGAAATTTATTTCTCATGGCTCTGGAGGCTGGGAAGTCCAAGATCAAGGTGCTGGCAGGCAGATTCTGTGTCTGATGAGAACGTGCTTCCTGGTTCCCAGAAAGCCATTTTTTCACTGTGCCCTCACATAGCAGATAGGTCTAGGGAGCTTTATGGGGTCATTTTTCAAAGGACACTAAGCCCATTCATGAGGGCTCCACCCTCATGACCTAATCACCTGCCAAAGGCCCCACCTCCAAATACCATCACATTGGAGATTAGGTTTCAACATATGAGTTTTGGGTGAATGCAAACATTCAGTCTGTATCAGAAGGGATCTCTCAGCCTTTCGAATGCTCTGCCACACGTGTGATCTGATCTAATATTACCTGTGTGCTTATCTCTTCAACTAGAGTGTTAAACTCCAGAGTTGGAGGGCACCTCATACCTTGAAATCCATGCTGCACATTGTCCAGCTCAGCACACTTCCATAACAGCTTAGGAGAGCATATAGTGGGGCTTCAATAAACATTTGTTGATGAAACAATTTATATTTTTGTAGCTTCTTTTGCACATGTTTATTGATTTGATGCCGGGCAATGCATATTGTAACTTTGTCCTAGATTTGAAAAGTAAGGTCCTTTACCCTCTGTGCCCTCCCCCCCGCCCCCACCCAATTCTCTGGCTGCAAAGTAGTGTACCACCAGTTCCAGTAAGGCCCCCCAGAACGAGCATTCTCTACTGTCAATCACATATCTTCTGCACTACATCGACAGGGTAAAGATTACATGCGATTGAATGGAGACAGAAGCAATCTGAGAGAACTCCTGGAGAGTGGGAAAGGAGGGATTTTGCCAGGAGGATTTTGCTCTGGTTTTTTAATATATCCTTTTCCCCTTACTAAGACAGTATGCAATTAACTTCAAGAACCAATGCACAACCAAAACCTATTGATTTTTTTTTTTTTTTTTTTTTGCTGTTTTTCCTCAAACTGGCTTTATGTAGTATATACATTAGATGAAGTTAGACCTTTCCTGGAGGTGCCCTCACAACCAATTCCTACATTTTTTGGCCAGGAGCAGTATCATTTAAACAATACTGGGTTTCTGCTACATAATTACTTTAAATTAATCCACCAGTTTGGGCATGACCAGGAGACCATGTTTTGCCCTAAAAGAACCCTTAATGACTAACTGTTGTTGTCTAGGAAAACAGTGGAAACTCTGTTGCCATTCAAGAAATATGTGGTCAGGGGACTGTTCCCTTGCTTACTAAACTCCCGGGTGTTTTATTTAGTGGGTCAATTTTCAGAGTAGTCTCACCATAATAAAGATTTTTTAAATACAGTATTAGATACATTTTTTAAGGCTCGGGGGCAAATATTAACTGTGTATGTATGTATGTGTGTATACACACACACACACACACACACACACACACACACACACATGTTCCTTATAATCTCTGGCCCCATATCCATTTTTTTCCAGCCTAACATTTCTGAGGCTCCAGCTGCTTTCTCTGGTAAATATTTTGTAAAGCTGGGACAGTTGTTGACTCTTTTTCAAAGGTACTCTCCTAAGGCAGGATAGATTTTAATCTGTGTGCTATGACTTACATGTGGTCCTGTAAGACATGGGCTCAAAGTTTCTCGCAGGGAAGAGATTTGGGGCCAAGAAAACCTCTTCCACCGAGGTCCTTGAAGTGAAAGCAATTTTCATAACAAGGCTGAGAGATTATTTGCCTGCTTCCCTCTCAGACTCACATGACTGTGCAGTGGAGTTTGCCAGAGACTACATGACATGTGGTGTCACGACAGATGGAACAAGAAGCCAATAGGAGAATCCAGCTGGCTTCTTTTAAGCCAGACACTACAGAGGTTGGCAAAAATTGAAAACAGTGTCATTCTTCACACTGATTTTTTTTTTGAAAAAATATGGTTCATAAAAATATCTTACTTACACTGACATGTAAAGGGTTCATTATTTTTTAAATGAATTGATAAATATTTTTTAAAACTCTTTACTGAATTTCTAATACAGTAAATATTGATATACATACCCATTAAGCAAAAGTTTTTTGAGGCACTCAATACATTTAAAAAAAAAGTTCTTTAACACTTATTTATTTTTGAAAGACAGAGAGAGACAGAGCACAAGCAGGGGAGGGGCAGAGAGAGAATGAGACACAGAATCTGAAGCAGGCTCCAGGCTCTAAGCTGTTAGCGCAGAGCCTAATGTGGGGCTGAAACTCACTAACAGTGAGATCATGGCCTGAGCTTAAGTTGGACGCTTAACTGACTGAGCCACCCAGGTGCCCCTCAATAAGTAAATATTAAACAGCTCATCAAAGCAATTGAAGAAAAACATCCCTCAGCTTAGTAATGAAGATGGAGGAAACCAGAATATGTCAGCCTAGAATATGCCTCTGTGAGCTCTTACGTTGAGCTGGGGCAATTAAGCAGCAGCAAACACAGGAAAACGCTCTACCTTCCTCCTTTTCTGCCTAAGGGCAGGATATCAAGTCTCCTTTACTGGGATGACTAGACTCTCATCAGCCCAGAGCCAGCACCAGAGGAATCTGCCAACAAACCCAATTCCACCAGCTTCCTTCCCTCAGTTTGTCGCCCTTGGAAGGCTAACACAGCTTTCCTTTGTCCTGTCATTTCTTCACACATTTATTGTTCTCCGTTGAAGATGCTGCACAAGCAGGAGTTCTAAGCCACCTTTTTTAGTTTCTCTTTTTCTGAGTTTCTTCCATGCATATATGAGATACACATGCTAGCAGACTTGGGTTTTTATTATTATTATTATTATTATTATTATTAATCTGTCTTTGTTACAGGGGCTCCAGCTAAGAACATAGAAGGTAGAAGGAATGATTTTTCCTCCCCTACAAACATACCTAGTTAGGCTATGGGAGTGAGGAAGGAAAAGCACAAAATAAGAACTAAATGCAAATGATTTTTTTAATTAATCAATTTTAATTTAGAGGAGACTGCACAAGCCACGACAGGGACCCTCTGTCCTAAGAGAAAGAGGAGAGAGAAAGAATCCCAAGAAGGCTCCATGCTCAGCAAATGCAAATGATTTTTAATAGTTTTGAATGTTTGTTTATTTTTGAGAGAGAGAGAGACAGCATGAACAGGGTAAGGGCAGAGAGGGAGGCACAGAATCCAAAGCAGGCTCCAGGCTGAGCTGTCAGCACAGAGCCCCATGAGGGGCTGAAACTCATGAACCGTGAGATCATGACCTGAGTCAGAGTTGTATGCTTAACTGACTGAGCTACCCAGGCACCTCCAAATGATTTTTGTATTATTTTGGTATTATGCTATATTTGCATGCATACTCAACTATAATTCCATCAAAAAATTTTAGTTTTTTTATTAGCTTCTTAGGGGTGCTTTAATCCTTTTGTTTTGAATATATATTTTTTCCTTCCCCACTTCTGTTGAGGTATATTTTAACATAATAAACTGCACATATTTAAAGTGCATAATTTGATGAGTTTTGACATATGTATATACCTGTGAAATCATCACAAGTTAACAAGCATATGCATCATTCCCCCCAAATTTTCTTTGTGCACTTTTCTAATTCACTCTCCATTCTCCTAGTTCTGTCCTCAAACACTAATCTGCTTTCTATTTAGTTTGCACTAGTTTGCATTTTCTGGAGTATAAATGAAATCATATAGTATTTACTCTCACAACATTACTCTGAGATTTATCCATGTTGCATTTATCATTAGTTTGCTCATTTTTATTGCTGAGTACTATTCCATTGTGTAGATTTACCTAAACTTGTTCATTCATTCACTTGCTGATGGACACTGGGCTGTCTACAGGTTTTGTCTATTACAAGTAAAGCTGCTAGGTACATTTGGGTATGAGTCGTTGTGTGAATATGTTTTATTCCTCTTGGGAGAATACTTAGCAGTGCAATGGCTGAATCATATGGCAGATGTGTGTTTAGCTTTATAAGAAGTTGTCAATCTGCCAAACTGTTTTCCAACATGATCACACTATTTTATTTTCCCATCAGCAGTATGTGTCAGTTCTGATTGTCCACATCCTTACCAGCACTCAGTATGGTTAGTCTTTTAAACTTTAGCCAAATAAAGATGTGTAGTGATAGCCTGCTGCTTTTGCTTTACCTCCTAAAAACCTATAACACTGGTTTCCTAATTTCCTAAATATCATTCATCACACGAGGCCAAGCACAATATAGCATGTCCTTCAATGAAATATTAAGCATTTATAAATAAATAGATAGACAAATTCCTCTATTTGTGCTGATATGGAACAAATTCTAAGATATACTAAGTGGGTGGCTCAGTTAAGCGGCTGACTCTTGGTTTCGGCTCAGGTCACGATCTCACAGTTTGTGGGTTTGAGCCCTGCATTGGGCTCTATGCTGACAGCACAGAGCCTGCTTGGGATTCTCCCTCTCACTCTCTCTCTGTCCCTCTCTCACTCTCTCAGTCTCTCTCTCAAAATAAGCCAATAAACTTTGTTTTAAAAAAAAAAAAGATACATTAAGTGAAAGTAGTAATATCTAACATATATTACAGTGCTTTCTACATTCTAGGCACTGTTCTAAGCATTTAATATCCATTGGCTCATTTAATTCTCACAACAAACGTGAAAGGCAGGTACTCATATTTTCCTCCCTTTTAGAGATCAGGAAACAGCCTCAGTGACTTCTGCCCATGGTCACACTGGTAAAAACTGACAGGGCCAAGATTGGAACACAGGCTTCAGAGTCTCAGCTTTTAAGAACTCTACCATATTACAAGGGGCGCCTGGGTGGCTCATTCGGTTAAGCAGCTGACTTCGGCTCAGGTCATGATCTCGCTGTTTCTGGGTACGGGCCTGCATCAGGCTCTGTGCTGACAGCTCAGAGCCTGGAGTCTGCTTAGGATTCTGGGTCTCCCTCTCTCTCTGCCCCTCCCCCACTCACACTTGGTCTCTGTCTTCCTCAAAATAAACATTAAAAAATAATAATAACTCTACCAAACTACCACTCTGTTTCAAAGGCACAGAGTAGCTATTATTTGTAACTCTAAAGGGAGAGGAAGTCATATTTATTTATCATATACACATATGAATAAAATATCTGAAAAAAATGCAAAAGTCACCAACATCGGTTGCCTTGAGGAGGGAGGTTGCAGTTGAAGGGCAGGGGAGAAAGAAGATTTTTGGAATTTTGAATCTTGGGAATATATTATTTATTCAAAATATAAAATAAAATATAATAAAAACCCCCCACAAATCCAACTTCTTTCCAAAATGCCTCTCAGACCCTCAATTCCAGATCCACATTCCCCAACAACTGAACTTTGGTAGCTGCTTCATTTTGTACGTGTCCTCTTTCCAATAGATTATAAACTCTTTGAATGTAGTACTATCTTCCTGCTTGTAAATCTTGGAGTTCCCAGTAGGACTTACCACAGTACTGGATGTTAGCAAATCCTCAACAAAAACTTGCTTATTAACTGGTAAGCCTGTTCCCGAGGAACTGAAATCCTGGCACTGAGCCAACTTCTTGTAGCAAATTGTCTTTTGTGATGAAAATATGCGGGACTGGGTCAGCAAAGGGGAAGGGCTGGCATTTCCTGATCAGCAAAAGAGAATCTCCCAAAAACCTCTTTTCTGAAGTTTCATATATGATATTTGAAAAAAAAAAAAAAAAAAAAAGAAAGAAGTGGTCATCATGAGAAATAGAAATCGTTTGCTGGACTCCCTACAAGTATTTTATAGTTTGGAAAAGTTTTTTACTTGTTTACATAATAGAAGAAGCACTGTTGTCTTTTCAACACCTGCCCTCCTTCCCTCCTAAGAACTTAATCTAGTTGGGAAATCAAAAGGAATGGAAGATTTCTCCATGATGATGTAATCTATTTGTCTCCTTTTTTGGAGAAATTGGTGATGCTGAGCATTTGTAGCAAAGTCATTAAGAATCCCAAGGCACTTTATAAAGGAAGCAGTGAGATACCAACACCACATGATTGAAGAGTTAACCAGCCCTGCCCTAGGTGAAGGTGGCTGTGATAAAGTAAAGGTTTCAGGTTGGGCCTTTTTTTTTTTTTTTTTTTCCTAATTTTGTGAACTGAACTTTTAGGATAAATCTCTTGTATAGATCTTAAAATTGGACATATTTTATTTTTCAAGATGAGTTATTGGGATTACAAAAACAGGGCTTAAGTGCTCATACAGAAAATAAGGCAGTAGGTTAAAGAATTTCCCATTATTGGAAAAGACTGTCATTCACAAGTTGCAGTGTCTCTGGCTGGGTCCCGCCAATCGGTAGAAAACACATGACTCATACACACAAAATGTTAGCAACAAGATGTACCGCTTCCAGGCATATTTATATTCTTCTAGGATCAGCAATCCTTAACTCACAGGAATGACTTAAGAAACATTTAGAAGTTTCTACTTCCTCCTAAAGATCATCTCATTCTCTGAGGTCCTCCTCCTCTTAACCTTCTTCGCTACAATTGCAAATTATGAGTAAAATTCTATGTTTAAGTTTAGAAATTGGCAGAAGAGAAAATTTTATTTTAAATTTGCTTCGAAACTTCTTACAAAAGAAAGTCAGTGAACAGTAGTCATCACTTCAAAAGCCAAATGCTGTTTTTTTGTTTTGTTTTGTTTTATGGTTTTGGAGAACAAAACATGGCCTTTTTCTTGTTGTTGGAAACTTTGGAATTGATTTTATGTTCATATACTTCAAGGAGATAAGGACAGTTTTCTTGCATAAACCACCATTGCTTCCAACACCTGCCTTACTTTCTGATGTTCCATAATGTTCTAACCACATTTCAGAGTTATTGACAAACACAAAGGTTTGCCATTTAGGTGGATATCAAAGCAATTTGGGAGTAACAGGGCCTCACAATTCAAACTGAGTATCATGGAAACACAGCTGAAGGAATCTGCTACTTATGATGGAGCAAAATCTTTCCTTGAGAGTTTATCTCAACCAGGTTACTTAAACAAGTCACTTCTGTGGAGCCTAAGTCCTAAATATTTATCCTTTGGTTTCATCAGCATAGAAAGCCAAGGGAAAGGTACTTTAACGTAATTTGCTTTACCAATTCTTTTTAGTTAAAGGTGGTTCCATTTTTTTAAATTATTTTTTTTTAATGTTTATTTATTTTTGGGAGACAGAGCCGGGGAGGGGCAGAGAGAGAGGGAGATGCAGAATCCGAAGCAGGCTCCAAGCTCTGTGCTGTCAGCACAGAGCCCTACACAGGGCTTGAGCCCATGAACCATGAAATCATGACCTGAGCTGAAGTGTGATGCCTAACCGACTGAGCCACCCAGGCGCCCCAAAGCTGGTTCCATTTTTAATTTTTTTAAAAGTCTATTTATTTATTTTGAGAGAGAGAGGCAGGGAGGGGCAGAGAGAGAATCCCAGTCTCTGAGCTGTCAGCACAGAGCCCGACACGGAGCTCGAACTCATGAACCATGAGATCATGACCTGAGCCAAATCCAAGAGTCAGACACTTAACTGAGCCATCCAGGTGCCCCAGAGCTGCTTCCATTTTTAAAGGAAGTCAAACTTTTGTAACTTCAGATTTTTCCTTCCTAGAGAGAATACAGACATGATTCTGCTTCCATAACTGTGAAACCAGCCTGTATGCCTCTCTCCTGAGCATTTACCCAGCCAGGCCTGCTCACCAGATTGCTGGACCACGAAAGAGCCTGGTGGGGTTCCAGGACACTTTCGGCATCTCATCCCTGCTCATGGCCAAGCTGTTGGCAGGAAACTGGGCTGAGCTCTCCAGGCCCAGTGCTGGAGGCCAGCAGCCTGGTCTCTTCTAGGATTCCTGACTTCTTGGCAGGCAGAGATGGAGCTGTCTGCCATTGCCAAGTTTCTTCCACCCCCAACTCCCCTGCTGTGTTGGCTAGGAGCCCTAGGTCTAGTGACCTTCTAGGTGACTGTTATTTTTAAAACGTTGTCCATTTCAGCTTTTTCTTATCATCCAAAATTTCTATTTGGAGGTATTTTGTTATGTACATAACATATTAAATCATAGTACATGTGTACAGTTTATAAATAAGCACATAGAGGGGACTCATGCTCAAAGATTTTGTAATGGGAATTCACAATCAAAAAAGTCCAGACACCACTAATCTAGGAGTGAAAGTTCTGTAAGGGTCTCTTTACTCTTTTCTCAAAAGCAGATAAAAAGGTTATGTCCAAGATTCAAGAACCAATTTGAAACAGTTCCAAATAGCCAATGATGGCACAATTTGAGTATTAATGCCACAATGGATTAAAACATATTAAACAAATTAAACAGCCATGATATCATAATAATATTTTTTTTCTTTTAAGTAGGTTCCACACCCAGTGCAGAGCCCAAAGTGGGGCTTGAACTCACAACCCTGAGCTGAGATCAAGAGTTGGAGGCTTCAGGGGCGCCTGGGTGGCACAGTCGGTTAAGCATCCGACTTCAGCCAGGTCACGATCTCGCGGTCCGTGAGTTCGAGCCCCGCGTCAGGCTCTGGGCTGATGGCTCGGAGCCTGGAGCCTGTTTCTGATTCTGTGTCTCCCTCTCTCTCTGCCCCTCCCCCGTTCATGCTCTGTCTCTCTCTGTCCCAAAAATAAATAAAAAACGTTGAAAAAAAAAATTAAAAAAAAAAAAAGAGTTGGAGGCTTCACTGACTGAGCCACCCAGGTGCCCCCATAGTGGTATTTTTAAAGCAAACTCTATCAGGTAAAGGGTTAGTATCCAAAATCTATAAATAACTTATCTAACTCTACACCCAAAAAACAAATAATCCAGTGAAGAAATGGGCAAAAGACATGAATAGACAGTTTTCCAAAGAAGACACCCAGATGGCTAACAGACACATGAAAAAATGCTCTACATCACTCATCATCTGGGAAATACAAATCAAAACCACAATGAGATACCACCTCACACTGGTCAGAATGGCTAAAATTAACAACTGAAGAAACAACAGATGTCGGTGAGAATGAGGAGAAAGAGGAACCCTTTTGCACTCCTGGTGGGAATGCAAACTGGTGCAGCGACTCTGGAAAACAGTATGCAGATTCCTCAAAGAATTAACAATAGAACTACCCTATAATGCAGCAATTGTAATACTAGGTATTTATCCAAAGGATACCAAAATGCTGATTCAAAGGGAGCACATGCACTCCAATGTTTATAGCAGCACTATAGACAATAGCCGAAGTATGGAAAGAGCCCAAATGTCCACAACTGATGAACGGATAAAGAAGATGTGATATATACATACATATATATATATATATATATATATATATATATATATACACACACACACACACACATATATATATATAATGCAATATTACTCGGCAATCAAAAAGAATGAAATCTTGCCATTTACAATGTGGATGGAGCTAGAGTGTATTATGCTAAGTGAAATAAGTCAGAAAAAAATATCGTATGATTTCACTCATATGTGGAATTTAAGAAATAAAACAAATGAACATAAGGGAAGAGTTGCAAAAATAATATAAAAACAGAGAGGGATGGGGAACCTGGGTGGCTCAGTCGGTTAAGTGTCCGACTTCAGCTCAGGTCATGATCTCACAGCTCATGAGTTCAAGCCCCGCATCAAACCTGTGCTGAGAGCTCAGAGCCTGGAGCCTGCTTCGGATTCTGTATTTCCCTCTCTCTCCCTGCCCCTCCTCTACTCTTTGCCTGTCTCTCTCTCAAAAATAAAAACATTAAAAAAAAAAACAAAACAAAACAGAGAGGGAGACAAACCATAATAGACTCTTAAATACAGAAAACAAACAGGGTTGTTGGAGGGGTTGTGGATGGGGATATGGGCTAAAGGGGCAAGGGACATTAAAGAAGACACTTGTTGGGGCGCCTGGGTGGCTCAGTCGGTTAAGCGGCCGACTTCAGCTCAGGTCACGATCTCGCGGTCCATGAGTTCGAGCCCCGCGTCGGGCTCTGGGCTGACGGCTCAGAGCCTGGAGCCTGCTTCCGATTCTGTGTCTCCC